>NC_065570.1:4324821-4633023 GCF_937616625.2 Mercurialis annua | reverse complement strand
TTTCTAAATAAAAATAGTTCAATTTAGTGCTTTAGGGTAGAGATGAAAACGAAAAATCAAAAAAAAGGTACAAATGAACTTTTTCCTAGGTCATGGTATAAACGAAAAAATATTACAAGGTGGAGGTTTTTTAAGTAATTAGGCCATATAAAAATTAGTCATAAATATATTATTTATTTATTTAAAAAATATTAAAGGCTAAAATAGAAAAGTACACAAATAAACTAATTTTAACTAATCTAACTATTTTTTTCTTAATTCTCGTGTTTGTCCAAACGGCCTAACTTTGTGGGACGGAGGGAGTAATAAACTGAAAAGGATTATTCAGTAAATTTGCCTGTCCCCCCATCCGTGCTTTTATATATAGTAAGTATAGATATAAGAAGAAGAAGATGAATCATAAGAGAATGAAACCTTACAAACGAAGGTTTTGAGCGATCCAACTTACGATCCCTGCAGTTTCTTCGTTTCTCGACGGAATCGAGCGATTCTCGCGCCGTAAGATCAAGAAATCCGTCCTCTATCTTCTAAGACCTGAAAATCAAGGTAATATTGCTGTATTGAATCCTAGAAATACGAATTATAGGGCTGTTATGTTGAGTTCAAATCGAACTAATTGTAACTACATCGTTTTTGACGTTTTTAATGATTATTGAGTTGGATTTTGTGTTATATTGATGTAGAAGCATGTCAAAATGAGTTAGGGGTGTCAGAAGCATGTCGAGGCAACATTTGGAGCTGTTTAGGGGTGTCTCACGACGTGAGACATAATCTCGCGACACGAGCGAACTTGCGATCGGCATAATTTCTTCGTTCAGACTCGAAATTGAGCGATTATCGTTGCGTTGGAAACATGAAAGGATTGTCTATCATCCTAGAGCATAAAACTAAGGTAAGAATCAATGCTTGATTGCTGTAAGTGAGGTTTTAGTTGCTGCCTAAGTTTTGAATCGAGCGGTTTCATTGAATTCGCATATTCGATTCGTTTTAAGCGTTTTTACTACGTTTATGATTGTTTGGGATGTCGTTTTGATGTTAGATACGTGTTAGGAGGTCGGAAACACGTTGGTATCGGATTATAGGTCGGAGGTCACGTCCTCACGACGTGAGGAGCTCCCTCACGACGTGAGGGGGTGCCTGACGACGTGAGGAAGGTCTTCACGTCATGCCAGGACCCTTCCTGGACCAATTTTAGGTCATTCGTGACTCGTTTCGATGTTCTGAGGTTCGATGTTTAGTGTTTTGAGTTGTTTGAAGTTTACGGACTTCAATTTGGTGAAATTTGGACATAGAACATAAAGAGTATGATTAGGGTTTTGATACCAAGTTTACGTTTATAAATTAAACGTATGTATGATTTGAATAAGAAACTGATGTATCGACGAGGTATTAGACCGACGAGTTAGAATAGCTAAGGGATCGAACGACGCATAGAACTTATGTTCGTGGGATTATGATATTGTAATGTGTTGGACCTTTGTCCTTTCAAACTCCTTTTGTTTTGACTTTGACAATCAACTATGAGTGATCTAATCATGTTTATTAGTGTATAGGAACTCATAGGAACAATCGGAAGTCAATTCGGAGCTCTCTAGCAAAAATCGTGTTTTTGAGTAGAAAGCTGTCCAGTAGCATATCTCGCCCGTGATGGATTTCCATCTCGGGGGCGATATATATCACGGGGGCGACGCAAATATCACGGGGGCGATATTCGAGCTGACAAAACCCTAGTCGACCGTTGGAACGAATCACGGGCGCGACGAACACATCTCGGGCGCGATAAATGAGACCGTTGAAGATCCAACGGATACATTTTTGAAGACCCAATGAAGCATTGACACGTGGCTCTAGCCGTTGAAGGTTTTTGTCTCATTCAAATATCTCGCCCGTGATCCATGCATCACGGGGGCGATATGTGTGCAGAGATCATTTTTTTGTTTTGTTTGTTAGTGCTTTATTTGGGGATTGCTTTGGGTATAAATATAAACCCATTTGCAATGTTTCAAGGTGTCACGACCCAAATTATTGAGCCGAGACCGGCGCTAGGGAATGGGAGTGGTAGCTCCGAAACCCGTAGCAAGCCTAAAACCACTATTAATTTTTCGCATTTAAAATTATAATATCATATATAAACCTTTTTAGAAAACTCTTTTACATAATATAATTGTAGATATTAAAATATCATATTACAGTTTACATTCAAAACTAACTATTTGAAATCCAGATGTCTATCTAATACTGACATCTACTGACTACTGCAGCTCTAGGAACTCATGCCTGTGCAAGTCCAATGACTTCTGGCACAATGGAGATGGTTTGTCTGATCCGACTCTGCTTACCTGCAAACATCAGAGTGAGGGGTCAGTATTTGGGAAAATACTGAGTGAGTTTGCAAGTTACTTATAGTATTATTAAAACATAGCGTTACACGCTAAATACATATATAAATTTATGATTTAAACAAACATTATTAATTTTCAAAGTGTGAGTCCAACTCACTAGATACGGGGACTTCCAGACTACACCGTAGCCGAGTTCACTCTGCGTATCTAAATCATAAAGTGTGAGTCCAACTCACTGGTGGCCCAGCCACTGGTGGGCCCAGCCCACTAGATACGGGGACTTCCAGGCTACACCGTAGCCGAGTTCACTCTGCGTATCTAAATCATAACATATTATACATAGACATATTTTAATTCTTAATCATAAAGTCAGATACTTTAGACTGACTCACCAATGATCATGCAGCCTATTGACACCCAATAGGTAGTTGGTCTCTTCGGACCGCACATTAGACACTTATCTCCAAAACAACGAGTACAACAACATTCATATAATCAAATCTATTAAACAAACAGCTTATACGAGCAGATCGTATAGATACGAGATATTTAATGACAATACTCATAATATAAGAAAATAACTTTCATAACAATAATACGCGAAAGTAAATTGCCACTCACAGTGACCGCTATCCAAAATTGCGCTATTATAATCCCGCAAGCGTAAGCTCCATGCGTCGTTCTATCCCTTAGCTATTCTGGCCCGTCGATCCGGTATTTCCCCGATACGCCAGTTACTTATTCGGGTGACCTATACGTTAAATCCGTAAACGTAGGTTTAGTATCAAAACCCTAAGTTATAAACTTAGGTTATCACGATCGTATCTCAAATACGACTCTCAACTTTATCTTAATCACACCTCTCTTTTAAACGTCCTAGTTTATGTTTTGATATTCAATCAAATCGTGATTGTTTATGCGACTTGCAACTGTCTGAAATCAAGTTTCCGCGTCGCGTCAGGGTCCAGAAGGCCCGATTCGAAAATCCCCCTTTGGCGAAGGACTGCACGTTCGTGCAGCAGCGTACTGCACGTTCGTGCAGTACGCTGCACGATCGTGTACTCCACGTTCGTGTAGTGTCCTACACGAACGTGTGCTACACGTTCGTGCAGTCTGCTACACGAACGTGTACTGCACGTTCGTGCAGTCTGCTACACGAACGTGTACTGCACGTTCGTGCAGCAAACGGCTGCCGATGTGCAGCTCCGGGGTTCATTCCCCGGGCCATTTTCGACGTGCTTAAACGTCCTAACTCGATCCCGCAACGTTTAATAACATCAAAACTCAAGATTTAAACTTAAAACGTCGAATTCAAACTCAAAATCATTAAAACGGTAAAACCGCTCAAAACCCCAAATCAAAACGTCAAGCTTACCTCAATTTGAAGCTTAAAGATGATAGAGAATTGAATTCTTAATCCATCGGCGCGAGAATCACTCGATTTGGACGAGAAACGGCGAAACCGCGACGGATCGAATCCATCGTCATCTTCCTTCTCTCTTTCTCTGGATCATCTAATCCTTCTTTCTTTCCTTCTTAAGAAACATATATATATCTTGGCTAATGTACCATTTTGATCCTCCATTTCTTTAACATAAACCAATTCCCTTTTAAACTTTCTAATTTAACTAAACGGTTAAATTATTCTTTTATACGTATTATTTATATCCAATTAAATAATACTTGGCCCGAAATTATTATTTTCCGTCAATACTCTTTGAATTGCTATTCTCGAGACTTACTTGGCTAATTTACGTTTTGGCCCTAGAACTTTTCAAAAGTTACAATTTAGCCCAAAACGTATCCGCGTCCAAATTTTAAAAGGTCTCCGATTGACCCGAAACTTTTACCACATATACTATAAAACGTTTCGCGGGCCTTGGCGAAATAATTTCCATTTTAAGTCATAGTGGCTAAATTACCACTTCAGTCTCTGTACTTTATTTTGCAACTTTCTTAACATACTTCCTTTCTAATTCCAATTCCACTCTAGAATTGAAATAAAATGTTAAATTCTTTGCTATAATCTCTTTTAATACCGATCTACTAAAACTTATTTATCTTACTTTTATCGGAAGGCTTTCCGATATCGCCACTCTGGCGACTCAAAACTGGACACATGGTCCAATTAGATAATTAAATATTTTGGGGTATTACATTCTTCCCCCCTTATAAAAATTCGTCCTCGAATTTTCATATACTCTTCTTACCTTAATCTCATTTATATCTAGAATTCTTATTCATAGTAGGAATATCGTGTTCGTCTTACGACACTAGTTAGCGCAAGGAATCGTTATTCTATTTTCTGTACTTCTTGCACTTTGATGTCAATTATTATTGACAATCTATCTTCGATCTCTTCTCTTTATTTTACAACACAATTCATGTGTTTGACATTTGTTACTATAAACTCTTATAGTCGTAATTGAACTTTCAGTTCCTTACTGATGTTCAATGATAGCTTATCTTAATAATATCTAGTCCATTCTCCTTAATGGTTACACCATACCTGTCTTACGGTATTTGTTGGTATGTGGAATCGTTATTCCAATCCTTGTACCTCTGGTGCAATGACATTAACTATAAATGTCAGACCTTTCTTGATATCGTATTTCTAATCCATAGTGTCTCTAGAAGTCACTTGTTATCGTCATCCCTTGACGGTTTTCTTTACTCACTTATTGTTAGCAGAGTTTCTTAAATTTACATTACTTGAATTACTTGTTCTAAGTAATTGCCTTACTCTCAAGTTGTAAGTCATTTTCGTAGTATATCCTTATCAATAGCTACAAGTGTTATCTATACTACTTCGATACGTCTTTTGATGTATCGTTATCCTTTCATATCCTTAACAACTCGTTCTACGTTGGTCTATAAACCCGTAGATAACTTATACTTGGAGTTATCGAGGTAATGTCTTTAGATTTCTATAATAACTCTTTATTCCTTTCCTCCTAGTTCTTTGTCATCACACTCCTTATGAGTACTCTTATTCACGACTTATTCTTGTCGTCGCCTTACATATCATTCTTTATTGCCGCATCTCCAATCGTCACATCTCTAATTATCGTCGATAATCTTAAGCGTTGTTTACATTGGATTACATCAGTATCCAATGTACCAACGTTCATTAATACTTATGGAATTTCTTATGGAATGTATTCCCACACTGACATTTATTCTGTCGGCACAACTAATATCAGGCCCAATTATCATATTCTTTTAACATTTCTTAATCCTTAATGCGAAATCTATGTCAATTCTCACATTCAATCTTTGCAACACCTTCCAAATCTGTTCCTTTATACTATCATGTAGCGTTAAGCTTACTTCTCATTACTATCCACTATCTTGGTATTCCGCTTGTTATTTCCATTTTTGTCCATATCGTAGATGTACTCCTTTATAATCTTTCTTTAATTCCTTATTCTTAGTTAACCAATAGGATAAATAGTCTAAATGCTATGATCCTATGGTATTCCTTTTTGTGTTCTTTATTCACGCTCTAATCGTGTTTCTTAATCATCTTCTATTGTAGTCCTTGCTTTCCTCTTCATCGTATCTTATATATCGCTTATCACTTACTTTTAATATCCACAACATCAATCACTAATAGAGAGTTGTGGCTTTCCTCGTCTAAACTTTTCGATGTAGTGCGTTTCAATCGTATATGCCTTGTCTTATCGTATTCGTACTAACATTATGGCTGTCCGTAATGCCAATCATATGCTGGTATCATCTCTATCGTATCTCATATTTCTGATATTTCTTGTTTCAGCACTCTGAGCGTCGATCACCAATTAAATAATGGGTCGCAGTTCTTTTGCCTGAATTATCGACGTAGTGCGTCCTTAATTACTTATATATTGTACTGTTGTACCTTTACTGACGTTTTAACTGTTAGTGAATCCAATCCTATGTCTCTGTCATCTTTATCTTTTCCTATTTTTATATGTCTTGCAATTATATAGAATTTAATCCATCTGATCCTCTCTTCATCCTTCTACGTGACTTTCTCTTTTTCGTTTCTCAGTAACGCTTATCAAGTTTCTTGCGACATACGCAGGTTATCCGTACTTTCCTTAACTCTGTTTACTTTAACTAACTTCTTATTATCCATAATCTACTTTTGCGTCTTTATACTTTATCATATACGTCATGTACCTTTGGCAATCTCTCGACCGTACGCAGGAAGTCAATGGAATACAGTCCTACTGGTAGCATTCCTTGTGAAAAGAAGCGCATTTGCTTCCTAACCTGATCAGAGCCATTCGTGACTGACCATTGGCTACTTCCGTATCCTCCCTCAGATTGTGATACTACCGTACTCTAAATCAGAAATGCTTGCTCCGGTACTTCTCGACATCGAACTCGTCTGATAACTTTTCTTTCCCGAAGTCCTCTTCCTGAGGATCTCTTTCTGGGAATGTATCAAACAAATTTGATCGTGCCTAATACATCTTAATCCTTTAAGGATCATAATCAATCTTCTATACTGATTACATCACTCTTAATTTGATCTAACTTGAAATTTAAGGCTAACACTTCACAAACATCCATTACGTTTGTACCTTTCACAACCTACTATTCCGCTTCATAACCAAAATCTTAAGGTGGAAGTTTCAACTCTCAATCCACCGATTACAGTTCTTGTTGTTTGTCTCTTGATCTAAGTATCTTGATCTTTCCCGATTATCCTTAACTGGAACTTATAGTTGAAAGAATTTCCCAAATCGGGTCACAAACTTAGTTCATGTTACTTGGTCTTTCATTGCTCTAATTGCATGTCGGAACTAATCACAAGTTGAACCTTTCATCGACATCTTCATTGACATTACTGTTTGTCCTTCATCCGCTTGATGTGTACGAGCATCTTACTTCACTTTCCTAGTGGATTTAGCATACCACTTGATCCGTCAAACTCTTTCAGTCTTAACTTAAGTATACTAACATCAAATCTCTATAGGTGTTCCTTTCTTCACGTTGATACTATCTTTATATTCATCGTCCGATCATTGGCACACAATTCCTTATATCAGTTACTTTTACTACTAACTGATTCTTAATGTCGTTGGGTTATTGCGGTACTTCTGATGCCTGTATATTCCCACTTTACCTTGTTAGGTTCCCGTTGACCTTTATCGCATTTATGACCTTTGCAGGCCTTGGACTAGGTTGCATTCGCCTTTGTCACCTCGATCTTCCTTCTTGTGCCTCATATACTTGTTGTGCAACAGCACGCGTTCGCGCAATTCCACGTTCCTAGTATAGCGATTATATAAAGGAATACTGATAAATTCCTTAAAATATAATCCTTACTAATTATCACGTCTAATCGCGGTCCACGTATGTTGGACCCTAGGGACGTCTCCTTCCTTAAAACCTTCTATGATTACGTCTCTTATTGCAAGTCTTATGAGTGTTCTGACTCATCGTATACTGGCCAATTATCTAAACATATACTCGCGTTGTATATGTTAAACGCATAATACTATCGTAGCTATAAGCATCTATGTTGGCCGAATTCAAGAAAATCAGTGTCCCCTAGATTTTCTTGATTACATATCGTAACTTAAGTCTTGTGAGCATTCCGCTCACATAGACTTAATCAAACATTAAGTATATCAAACACAATATACAAGTCATACGTTATTCATCAAATATGTTTTACTATCCGGACACATATCTACTATCCAGACTAAATTCATTAGCTAGAGACACAAATTCTATATTCTCACAACTATACGTATTCATTCACCTCATAGCCTAGATCACAGCTTGCTCGCGAGCATCTCACTTCCGTCTCAGAGTTCTGGTCTAGGTATACTCACATTAAAAACAAAACTCTTTGAAAACTCTTTCAAATAAAACGACTCATTTAAAAATTTTATTTAAATCTTAGCAAAATTGTGCACTAGGGTGATGACGTCTCTCATCCCCAAAGAGTTGCCACATCTCACCTCTTCGTCTGAACATAATGCATATGATGCATGTCTTATTAATGCATGTATTGATGTATGTAGTGATGCATTTCTATCAATGTCGTGGCAATTATCAATGACTATTACGGGTCTAGGCACAATTATGCTTTTAGAATCGTTGAAACAAATAACTTTTAAAAGTTATAAACTTCGAGTTTTGTAAGTTCTCTAGACCTTTAAACTCTGCTTCTGGAAAGTTCCTCAACTTCTACAACTTTGCATTCCTTCTTCTCACTCTTTCTGAAATTTCGATCGATCGAATCCAATAACATCGCTCATGCTATCTGGTGCTAAGCACGCATGTATGTATAACATCAAATCGCAATCATAATAATTATTTTCTATTCAGAGGAGGCAATACATCTCCCAGAATCTTCATTTCAAATGCATATCATATATGCACGTCTTATCAAAACAATATATACGTATATATCTCGTATATACGTGTCACAAGAAATAAGTAAGCATTTCACAAATCAACTTATCATACTTATCTCAAATCAAATCACACTAACAACTTGGATCAGACAAACCCCAACTCTATAGCTGCAGTAGTTCCTAGGTTACTCAACCGACAAACACATTTTAGCAGAGGTAACTGGACCAACTGCTCTGATACCACAATTGTCACGACCCAAATTATTGAGCCGAGACCGGCGCTAGGGAATGGGAGTGGTAGCTCCGAAACCCGTAGCAAGCCTAAAACCACTATTAATTTTTCGCATTTAAAATTATAATATCATATATAAACCTTTTTAGAAAACTCTTTTACATAATATAATTGTAGATATTAAAATATCATATTACAGTTTACATTCAAAACTAACTATTTGAAATCCAGATGTCTATCTAATACTGACATCTACTGACTACTGCAGCTCTAGGAACTCATGCCTGTGCAAGTCCAATGACTTCTGGCACAATGGAGATGGTTTGTCTGATCCGACTCTGCTTACCTGCAAACATCAGAGTGAGGGGTCAGTATTTGGGAAAATACTGAGTGAGTTTGCAAGTTACTTATAGTATTATTAAAACATAGCGTTACACGCTAAATACATATATAAATTTATGATTTAAACAAACATTATTAATTTTCAAAGTGTGAGTCCAACTCACTAGATACGGGGACTTCCAGACTACACCGTAGCCGAGTTCACTCTGCGTATCTAAATCATAAAGTGTGAGTCCAACTCACTGGTGGCCCAGCCACTGGTGGGCCCAGCCCACTAGATACGGGGACTTCCAGGCTACACCGTAGCCGAGTTCACTCTGCGTATCTAAATCATAACATATTATACATAGACATATTTTAATTCTTAATCATAAAGTCAGATACTTTAGACTGACTCACCAATGATCATGCAGCCTATTGACACCCAATAGGTAGTTGGTCTCTTCGGACCGCACATTAGACACTTATCTCCAAAACAACGAGTACAACAACATTCATATAATCAAATCTATTAAACAAACAGCTTATACGAGCAGATCGTATAGATACGAGATATTTAATGACAATACTCATAATATAAGAAAATAACTTTCATAACAATAATACGCGAAAGTAAATTGCCACTCACAGTGACCGCTATCCAAAATTGCGCTATTATAATCCCGCAAGCGTAAGCTCCATGCGTCGTTCTATCCCTTAGCTATTCTGGCCCGTCGATCCGGTATTTCCCCGATACGCCAGTTACTTATTCGGGTGACCTATACGTTAAATCCGTAAACGTAGGTTTAGTATCAAAACCCTAAGTTATAAACTTAGGTTATCACGATCGTATCTCAAATACGACTCTCAACTTTATCTTAATCACACCTCTCTTTTAAACGTCCTAGTTTATGTTTTGATATTCAATCAAATCGTGATTGTTTATGCGACTTGCAACTGTCTGAAATCAAGTTTCCGCGTCGCGTCAGGGTCCAGAAGGCCCGATTCGAAAATCCCCCTTTGGCGAAGGACTGCACGTTCGTGCAGCAGCGTACTGCACGTTCGTGCAGTACGCTGCACGATCGTGTACTCCACGTTCGTGTAGTGTCCTACACGAACGTGTGCTACACGTTCGTGCAGTCTGCTACACGAACGTGTGCTACACGTTCGTGCAGTCTGCTACACGAACGTGTACTGCACGTTCGTGCAGCAAACGGCTGCCGATGTGCAGCTCCGGGGTTCATTCCCCGGGCCATTTTCGACGTGCTTAAACGTCCTAACTCGATCCCGCAACGTTTAATAACATCAAAACTCAAGATTTAAACTTAAAACGTCGAATTCAAACTCAAAATCATTAAAACGGTAAAACCGCTCAAAACCCCAAATCAAAACGTCAAGCTTACCTCAATTTGAAGCTTAAAGATGATAGAGAATTGAATTCTTAATCCATCGGCGCGAGAATCACTCGATTTGGACGAGAAACGGCGAAACCGCGACGGATCGAATCCATCGTCATCTTCCTTCTCTCTTTCTCTGGATCATCTAATCCTTCTTTCTTTCCTTCTTAAGAAACATATATATATCTTGGCTAATGTACCATTTTGATCCTCCATTTCTTTAACATAAACCAATTCCCTTTTAAACTTTCTAATTTAACTAAACGGTTAAATTATTCTTTTATACGTATTATTTATATCCAATTAAATAATACTTGGCCCGAAATTATTATTTTCCGTCAATACTCTTTGAATTGCTATTCTCGAGACTTACTTGGCTAATTTACGTTTTGGCCCTAGAACTTTTCAAAAGTTACAATTTAGCCCAAAACGTATCCGCGTCCAAATTTTAAAAGGTCTCCGATTGACCCGAAACTTTTACCACATATACTATAAAACGTTTCGCGGGCCTTGGCGAAATAATTTCCATTTTAAGTCATAGTGGCTAAATTACCACTTCAGTCTCTGTACTTTATTTTGCAACTTTCTTAACATACTTCCTTTCTAATTCCAATTCCACTCTAGAATTGAAATAAAATGTTAAATTCTTTGCTATAATCTCTTTTAATACCGATCTACTAAAACTTATTTATCTTACTTTTATCGGAAGGCTTTCCGATATCGCCACTCTGGCGACTCAAAACTGGACACATGGTCCAATTAGATAATTAAATATTTTGGGGTATTACACAAGGTTAATGATTTACACACCTTGAAACAACAAACATACATTTTTAAATCACTTAGTTTTGTTGTAGTTTTGGAGTAATCTTGGAAACTCCTAATCATTGTGAGTTAGAGTTTAGCTTTGGAAAAACTCAACCCTTGTAGGTTCTTGATTATCCTTGAAAAATCAATTGTGAGTTTGAGATTATCTCTAAGAAATCTCTTTGTAAAGTTGGTGCTTATCTATAAAGCACAATCCCATTTAGTGGATTCTAAAATCTCAATCTTAGATTGAGTAGTGGAGTAGGATCGTGAGTTGATCCGAACCACTCTAAATCTCTTGTGTCTTTAAATTCTCTTTTCCGCTTTAACGAATTTAAATTTCCGATTCACAAATCAAAAACCGGTTTGCCTTATAACCCAAAGGGTCTTTCAATTGGTATCAAAGCAAGGTGCTCTTCTTGTTGCTTAATTGCTAGAGCTTTCGATCAAAAATGGCAACCGAAATTTTTTTCATCACTCTCAAACCTTTTCTTGATGGCTCAAATTACAAAGTTTGGAAATATATGATGGAAAATTATCTTGATATGCAAGGGGTTGATCTATGGAGTGTATTTCTAAGGGGATGGACACCTCCATGTGACAAAAATGGAGCTCTTTTGAAGAGACAAGATTGGTCTATAGAGCAAGTCAAGGAGAATGGCATGAATAGAAAAGCCATTACTACTCTCCTCTCCTCAATCTCTAGAGAAGAACAAGGTAGAATTCAACACTTGAATTGTGCCAAGCAAATGTGGGAGACTCTTGAGAGCTACTATGAAGGTACACAACAAGTCAAGGGTAAGAAGCTTGAGTTGCTTCTTGGTGAGTATGAAGGCTTCAAGGGCTTGCCAAATGAAGATGTGGGGATGATGACATCAAGGCTTCTTAAGATTGTTCATAGTCTTGAGCAACTTGGAAAATTCTTCAAGCTAAATGAAATCAATGGTAAAATCCTAAGATCCCTTCCTATTCTTCTATGGCAACCTAAGACTACCGCCATCATTGAAACTCATGATTTATCCACCTTGAGGACGGATGAGTTGATTGGAAAGCTTCTTCTCCATGAGATGTCTTACATCAAGATTATTCAAGAAGAAATGGCAAGGGAGAAGAACATGGCTTTCAAGGCATCAACAAGTACTCTTTTAGAAGAGAACAAGAAGAAAAGCAATGAGGAAGAACTCTTGAGGCTCACAAAGAGAGTGAATGAGCTCAAGATGAAGGGAAATGGAAATCATGGTAGATCCTCCTCTTCAAGGAAGAGTTCAAAGGGGGGTTCCAAGACTTTTTGGGATGGTGATTCTCAATCGGATGGTGATAGCCACCATGATGCCAACTTGTGCCTCATGTCTTTTGAGGAGGAACCAACACTAGAGGTAAACCCCCAATCTTTTCTATCTTGGGATGGTATTGGTGTTGAATCACATGATGCATGCTTAAATGTTAAAAATGATATTGTTGATGATGTTATTGATGATATTGTTATTGATGATGATCATGATGATGATGATGATATGTATAGCATGCTTGATGAACTAGTAATTAAATGTGGTGATTATAAAGCCAAGATGCTATTTTTCAAAAATGAGGCTTCTAAAGCCAAAGATGAAATGATTGTTTTAACAAAAGAATTTCATGAGCTTAAATTGTCAAATGAAGCTCTCAAGTCATCTTTAGAATCTATCCCTAAGCAAGGTTTGAATGTTGATAACTTGCTTAAGGAAAATGATCAACTAAAGAATGAAATTCTTGAATTAAAAGATTCACTTTCAAGATTTCAAAAAGGGAAGGCAACTTTGGATTCAATTCTTGTATCTCAAAGATGCCCAACCATAAAATATGGACTTGGCTATAATCAAAATGCCTCTAGTTCCAATGGGACTAAATTTGTGAAGTCCATTTTGCCTCAAACTTCTTCTATAGAAGTTCCTCCTAAATTGGTCAAACCAATTGAGGCAAAGAAGGTGCATGCTCAAGCTCCTAGGCCTAAGCCATTCTTGGCTCAAAAGGCTAAGAGCAACAAGGGTACAAGACCCTTGAGACATGGCTATGCTTCTCAATATAGTCAAAAATGGAACAAGAAGACTAGAAAGAACTCACATGTTCATGCATCTTCAATTGTCAATTCTTGTGTACATGCTTGTGCTTGTTCTTATGAGAACATTAGAACCAAGCCACCTCAAAAGCAATCAAATGTGAACCATAGAACTCAATGTTTTTATTGCATGCAATATGGTCACATTAATGTTCATTGCTATGTGAGAAAAGTTCAATTAAGGCTAATCCCTTTGAACTATTCAAGCATTAACTTTCAAGGACCCAAAGTTGTTTGGGTACCTAAGTGATTTGCTTTGTAGGTACAATTGATGTCCACTAAACCAATCTCAAATCATAAGGTGGATGATCTATGGAAGCTTTTGGAAAATGGCAACATAGGTAAAATTTGTATCAATCTATATGCCATGTTTTCCAAAATTGTTGTTTTGAGGGGGAGAATCAATTTTTCAAAACTTAATTCTCCAAAAAGTTTTGATATGCTTTAAAACTTTTTTAATGATTGGACTTGCCTTGGTACAATTCAATTGATGAATTATTACCTATTTTTGATCATTTAAATCAAATTAGTTCAATCAATTGAGTTTTAGGCTTGATATGCATATCAAATTAGTGTCTTGCGCCTCAATTGAATGAGAGACTAAAAATTGTTTTCAAAATCTCCTTCAATTATCTCCTTTGTCCGTGTTCTAAACATGCTTTGATTCTTTTTGTGCTTGACAAAGGGGGAGAAGTTTACATGCTCAAATTGCTAAGTTTTTTTTTCAAAATTTCTTGCTTATGCATTATAAATTGCTTATATCTTTTGTGCATAAAGTGAGGGGGAGCCAAAATCAATTTGACTCTTACTTAACTTAGTCATTTTAGCATGTTGATTGTCAAACTCAAAAAGGGGGAGATTGTTGGACCTTTGTCCTTTCAAACTCCTTTTGTTTTGACTTTGACAATCAACTATGAGTGATCTAATCATGTTTATTAGTGTATAGGAACTCATAGGAACAATCGGAAGTCAATTCGGAACTCTCTAGCAAAAATCGTGTTTTTGAGTAGAAAGCTGTCCAGTAGCATATCTCGCCCGTGATGGATTTTGTCACGACCCAATCTCAGAGCCGAGACCGGCGCTAGGGAATGGGAGTGGTTGCTCCGAAACCCGTAGCAAGCCTAAAAACGTAAAATAATTTTTCGCAAAACACAAACGTCATGCATGACATAAGCAATCACGTGTCATGCAGAAGCACACATGCCAGGTACACATATCCTCTGGCAGTCACCATATATAAATAACGCAGCAAGCATAAAACGTTTAAAACTTTTAAAACGTTAGAGTAATATTTACAGAAAACTATATATTACAGCTGACTCACAAAATACTTATCTACTGCAGCTCTAAGAGTAAAGTACTGTTTCTTTACATACTCAAAAATACAGACTTCTGGAAGTAGGATAGAAGTCCGTTGCTTCAAAGCGTCTTTATCCTGAAAGGAAATCTGTGAGGGGTCAGTATATTGGGATATACTGAGTGAGTTCATACATTTACTAGTAAGTATTCAAATAAAACATAAAATCGTAATCAATCATATGCAGCCAAGTACAGGATCCGATTGAAACCCTAATCCTCAAATATGTTAACTGTATATATTCAGAGAAAGACTTATCCAATAGTCCGACCCGGGAGTATTCACACTCTACCACGTCAGTCGCGACACTTCTCTTAATCCCAATGGTGGGTCTAACCCACTAGATACGGGGCTCAGGTTACACTGTAACCGAGTTCACTCTCGTATCACAATCATACATCTACCTTCAGAACTCATATACTTAATCATATTCATAGATGTATCAAATCAAAACTGGTGATCACACAGTCCTATTGCCGCTCAATAGGTAGCACGTTCCATCGGATCAATACTGGTTTCAAATCAAGCATATGTGCAACTCACTTAAAGATTTAATATATAAATCATGCAATTCAAATATAAAGCAATATAAAATAATTGCTTAATTAAATACTTTAAAAGCAAATCGTATAAACTCACTGAAAACGCTTATCCAAAAATACGTCGGGGCTTTAGAAACGTCAAGCTTCCCGAGCTCCTGGTCCAGCTCCTTCCTGCCTCGCTGGATCTAAAACAATTTCAAAACATTTGACTCACATCAGAATCCTATTCTAAGATTGACTCTAGACTCGAGACTCGACACATTGAACTCTTACTAATCGTCGTGCTTCTCACGCATATCCCATTAAATGATATCAAACTCGTTTATGGATCACAAATTACTTCCAATTCAATCTTCTTATAACCTCATTAGGTTAACTACTATTCGATTTCTAATTCAATACGCGTAATTAATTCAATCGAGGTACGAAGATTCAGGGTGCGAGAATCGAAGGGTGCACGCTCGTGCAGGGAGGTACACGTTCGTGTACCTTGGTACACGTTCGTGTACCCAATGTTGGTACACGTTCGTGTACCTCGGTACACGTTCGTGTACCATTGATGGTACACGTTCGTGTACCACAAGTACACGTTCGTGTACCACAGTACACGATCGTGTACTGTCGTGCACGATCCCCCGGAATCGATTTCCGGGGTTTCCGACCTGCTATATACGCAAAAACGCTCCAAACCCAACCAAAACGCATATTCCAAGCTCAAAACGCTATATATCAATCCTATACTCGATAAAACGATAAAATCGTTTCGTGGCCTAAAACTTTGAATCGATATAACTCAAAATATAATCAACGAAACGGTAAAACGTCAAGCTTACCGTGATTACCCGTCGAAATACGATCGTTTGGAGTTATAGAACGTCGGAAACGGACGAGAAACGGAATCCGCGCGACGAACCGTAATTGATCGCCGTTGAGAACGAAGAAAGAAAGAAAAGAGATGAAGGTTCTGTAACCTTCATTCTGAAGGTTTGGATTATATATATAATGGCTAACTTGCGCTTTGGTCCTTGAAACTTTTCAAAAGTTTCAATTTAGTCCAAATCAAAATCAATTAATCTTTCTATTAATTCATATACGTATTATTTATCTCCGAATTAATAATACTCACTTAAAATATAGATTTCCATCGAAAATCCTCAAATCTCTATTTTCGGGCTTAATTGGCTAATTTGCACTTTGGTCCCTAAACTTTGCATAATTTGCAATTTAGCCCCAAAATGCTTCCACATCCAACTTTTCAACATTAACTCCTTAAATCCCGCTAATTGACTCATTAGATTTTATTCTTGAATTTCCGATATAATTAAATTAAATTCTCCTTAATTTAATTTATCGGAAATCTCGACACGTGGCACGACGTAATTATCTTAAAATATTTTGGGGTATTACATTCACCCCCCCTTAAAATAAATTCGTCCTCGAATTTAAAATTAGCCACGTACCTTGAGTAAACAGATATGGATATTTCTGCCTCATATCCTCTTCTGTCTCCCACGTGCACTCTTCTATGGATTGACTCCTCCATAGAACTTTCACCATTGGAATCCTCTTCGTTCGTAATTGTCGTATTTGCGTGTCGATAATCTGCACTGGCCGCTCTTCGTAAGTTAGTTCCTCGCTCACGTCCACCACTTGTGGTTGAATTATTCGAGAAGGGTCTGGTACATATTTCCGAAGCATGGAAATATGGAAGACTGGATGAACTTGCGACATCTTCTGTGGCAAGTCTAGCTTATAGGCAACTGAGCCTATACGCTCCACGATCTGATATGGTCCGACATATCTCGGAGCCAATTTACCCTTCTTTCCGAAACGAATTACTCCCTTCATTGGTGATACTTTGAGAAACACGTAGTCTCCGAGCTGAAATTCGATATCCTTCCTTTTGGGGTCCGCGTAATCTTCTGTCGACTGGAAGCAGTATTCAGACGTTGCTTTATCAACGGTACTTTTTCTGACGTAATCTGGATGATCTCTGCTCCAGTGAGCTTTCGCTCACCAACTTCATCCCAACAGATAGGGGATCGACACTTGCGACCGTACAATGCTTCGTATGGAGCCATCTCGATGCTCGAATGATAGCTGTTGTTGTAGGCAAACTCGACTAGAGGTAGGTACGTATCCCAACTACCTCCGAAGTCTAATACGCAAAGTCGAAGCATATCTTCTAATGTTTGAATCGTCCGCTCAGACTGGCCGTCTGTCTGGGGATGAAACGCAGTGCTAAAATTCAATCGTGTTCCTAACGCGTCTTGTAAACTCTTCCAGAAATGAGAGGTAAATACGGAACCTCTATCTGAAACGATTGACACGGGAACTCCGTGTAGGCTCACGATTTTATCGATGTAGATCTCTGCTAACTTTGCTGCAGAATATGTCGTCTTGATAGGTATGAAGTGTGCTGACTTCGTCAAACGATCCACGATTACCCAAATAGAGTCGAACCCTTTCTGCGTCTTGGGTAAACCGATTACGAAATCCATCGTGATCTGCTCCCACTTCCACTCCGGGATGGGTAACGGCTGAAGAAATCCGTAAGGTCGCTGATGCTCCAATTTGACTTGCTGACAAGTCGGGCATTTCGCCACGAACTCTGCGATGTCTTTCTTCATTCCGCTCCACCAATACGTTGATTTGATGTCGTGGTACATCTTCGTGGAACCAGGATGAACGCTATAGATCGTTCCATGAGTTTCCTCCATGATCTTTTGTCTTAAGTCTTCCGCATCTGGAACGCACATTCGACTGCCGTATTTCAAGATTCCGTTGACGATACTGAAATCTTGACTCTTTCCTTGTTGAACTTCCTCAATTAGATGCTTCAATTGAGGGTCGTCTGCTTGCAACTCTTTGATCTGGTCTATCAACGTCGATCGTATCGTTAACTGAGCCATTAGGTTTCCGAGAGATGAGATTTCGAACTCCACTCCTTGGCTAAACATCGTATGTATCTCGTTGATTAATGGCCTCCGCCATGTCGTTGTAACGTGCGCGAGACTTCCAGCTGACTTTCTGCTTAAGGCATCTGCCACTACGTTGGCCTTGCCTGGATGGTATTGTATCGTGCAGTCGTAATCTTTCAGTAACTCCATCCATCTCCGCTGTCTGAGGTTTAACTCTCGTTGGTCAAAAATGTACTTGAGACTCTTATGATCTGTAAAGATCTCGCACGTAGCGCCGTATAAATAATGTCTCCAGATCTTTAGCGCGAAGATCACCGCCGCTAATTCTAGATCATGCGTCGGATAGTTCGTTTCGTGCTTCTTGAGCTGTCGCGAAGCGTATGCAATCACTCGACCGTGTTGCATAAGGACACATCCTAGTCCAACTCTTGACGCGTCACAGTAAACCGTGAATCCTTCCGTTCCTTCTGGTAGCGCCAAGACTGGTGCCGTCGTCAGACACTCTTTCAGTTTCAGAAAACTGAGTTCACATTGGTTCGTCCAATTGAATTTCGCGTTCTTTTGAGTTAACTTCGTCAAAGGTACAGCGATTTTCGAAAAGTCCTGTACAAATCGTCTGTAATATCCCGCTAAACCAAGGAAACTTCTAACTTCCGTAACTGATTCAGGTCGCTTCCATTCTATCACAGCTTCAATCTTCTTTGGGTCAACCTTAATGCCGCTTTGTGAAACCACATGACCTAAGAAAGCCACTTCCGTTAGCCAAAATTCACATTTAGAGAATTTGGCGTAAAGCTGATGCTCTCTTAGCGTCTGTAGTACTATTCGCAAATGTTGAGCGTGCTCTTCTTCTGAACGTGAATAGATCAAAATATCATCAATGAACACGATCACAAACTGATCCAAGTACGGTTTGAATATCCTATTCATCAAATCCATGAAGGCTGCTGGGGCGTTCGTCAATCCGAATGACATAACGAGGAACTCATAATGTCCATATCGAGTTCGGAAAGCAGTCTTTTGTATGTCATCATCGCGAATCTTTAGCTGATGATAGCCTGATCTCAAGTCAATCTTGGAGAAAAACTTCGCTCCTTGTAATTGGTCGAATAAATCGTCAATTCTAGGTAACGGATACTTATTCTTAATCGTTACCTTATTCAGCTGTCGATAATCGATACATAGTCGAAGCGATCCATCCTTCTTTTTCACGAACAACACTGGTGCACCCCACGGGGATACACTCGGTCTGATAAAACCACGATCAAACAATTCTTCTAACTGGTCCTTAAGTTCTTTGAGCTCTGCTGGCGCCATTCGATAAGGAGGTATCGATATCGGCTTCGTGCCAGGAGCCAATTCGATACAAAACTCAATCTCACGATCTGGGGGTAATCCAGGTAATTCCTCTGGAAAAACGTCTGGATATTCCGATACAACTGGTACGTCGCTTAAGTTTACACTTTTCTTCTCCACGTCTCGTACTACTGCTAAGAATCCTTGACATCCCTTCTTCAACATACTACAAGCTTTAATAGTTGAAATGATACTCGTAGAAGATTCCATCTTATCGCCCTGAATTGAAACCGCTTCAACTCCAGGCGTGTTAAACGTCACCGTCTTCTTTCGACAATCCACATTGGCGTAGTGCTGAGCTAGCCAATCCATTCCTAGTATGACGTCAAAAGCTAATACTTCGAGTAAGATCAAGTCAACTAGCAAATCTCGTCCTTGAACTTTCACAGGACAAGATGGATAAACGATACTAACTTCCACACTTTCTCCAACTGGGGTAGCTACGGATAAAGGATTCCTAAGATACGCTGGTTGCACTCCTAACTTACTAGCAAAACTAGGCGAAACAAACGAATGCGTAGCGCCCGGATCAAATAAAATTAATGCGTCTTGAGAAGCGATAGGAAAGGTACCTTGCACCACCGCATTGGAAGCCTGAGCCTCCTGAGGATTCAGTGCAAAGACCCTAACTTGACTCCCGCCAGCCTGCGAGGTCTGACCAGTTCCACGTCCTCCGCCATTTCTGCCTCCTCGATTTGTATAACCACGGCCTCTCTGGCCAGTAAAAGTACTCCCTGTCTGATCATACCCTGACGCTGCCTGATGTGCAGTCCTCTGCTGCTGATAAGAAGGCTGTACTACTGTAGTCATCGAACCTTGAGGCATCTGCCTCGGACAATCTCTAGCGAAATGGCCCCGTTGACCACAGTTAAAACATACTCCATTAGCAGTGTAACACGCGCCATAGTGCCTCCTATTACAGTTCAAACATAAAGGAACTCCGCCTCCCATGTCACTCATCGATCTGGCACTAAATCCGGTGCCTGAGGTACTAACTCGTGTTCCGCGTCGAGGTCTTTTGCGTTCTCGCTGACGTTGTGTGTATCGAGAATAATTCCCAACATATGACTGAGTAGGCGCACTCTGTACGCTACGAAACGTATTATCTCTCACAGGTGCAACATTGGAAGGGTCAGGAATTCTTCCAAAACGGATCAGAGAAACTTCCATTTGCCTAGCGCTATCAATCAATTGCACTAGGGTTCTTCTGATATCAGACGTCAGACTCACAAATTCAGCTCCTAGACCCTCTACAAACCTCGAGTTCACTCTAACAGGGTCTGTAGTCAGGTCTGGTGCAAACCTACTCACTCTGGTAAACTCCGTCACATACTCTTGCACAGATCGATTACCTCTACTCAGGGTCAACCACTGACTACGATAACTCTCCGTCACCGCATATGGTAAAAAGTATTCCCTAAAGTGGTTTGCAAATTCAGCCCAAGTCATAGTATCCATGGTTGGCTGAATATGCTGCTGAAACCAATCTTTCGCAGGTCCTTTCAATGACATTTCCACCATAATGATGGTCTGTCTCTCATTAGCTTGCAGGCGTCGAGCATTTCGTTCTACTTCTTCGAGGAAATCGAGAGCATCGCCTGTACTGTCAAACTTAGTTGGCTTGAGGCGCATATAAGCCAAAACGATATCTCGGTCAGTGAAAGCCACGTTACGCAACTGTTGCTGCTGTAGTTGTTCACGATGCATATTCTGCACCTCAGCCTGATTGGCTTGCATAGCCGCAATTCCCGTAAGAAACTGATTCAGATCAAACCCCACAACATTAGGTTGATGGGCTTGGGCTTGCGCTTGCACTCCAGGTGCCTGCGCCTGGGCCTCTTGGCCACCTCCTCCTCCGTGAACAGAAGACTCATCTTGAGCTTCTGGATGGACGTCATGCGCCCTTTCTATAACATTACGTGCTGCAGCGGCAGCTCGCTCTACTTCTTGTCGTTGGTCAGACATCCTGACCAAGACAAACAGCGTTACTTAGCCACATAACCGCATATTATCGCAAACGCATACCGTAATAAACGCGCATCTCATCACAAGCGAACACACACATAAGACAGACTCACATCCTAGAGGGAAAGCTGAAAGTTTGAAAATTAAATGAATACGTAACAAAGACAAGACTTGAGTCCTATGTGCTGCAGTAGAATCCTAGGAAAATCAATCATTCTTCTAACATAAGCAATGGTAACTGGACCATGCTCTGATACCAACATTGTCACGACCCAATCTCAGAGCCGAGACCGGCGCTAGGGAATGGGAGTGGTTGCTCCGAAACCCGTAGCAAGCCTAAAAACGTAAAATAATTTTTCGCAAAACACAAACGTCATGCATGACATAAGCAATCACGTGTCATGCAGAAGCACACATGCCAGGTACACATATCCTCTGGCAGTCACCATATATAAATAACGCAGCAAGCATAAAACGTTTAAAACTTTTAAAACGTTAGAGTAATATTTACAGAAAACTATATATTACAGCTGACTCACAAAATACTTATCTACTGCAGCTCTAAGAGTAAAGTACTGTTTCTTTACATACTCAAAAATACAGACTTCTGGAAGTAGGATAGAAGTCCGTTGCTTCAAAGCGTCTTTATCCTGAAAGGAAATCTGTGAGGGGTCAGTATATTGGGATATACTGAGTGAGTTCATACATTTACTAGTAAGTATTCAAATAAAACATAAAATCGTAATCAATCATATGCAGCCAAGTACAGGATCCGATTGAAACCCTAATCCTCAAATATGTTAACTGTATATATTCAGAGAAAGACTTATCCAATAGTCCGACCCGGGAGTATTCACACTCTACCACGTCAGTCGCGACACTTCTCTTAATCCCAATGGTGGGTCTAACCCACTAGATACGGGGCTCAGGTTACACTGTAACCGAGTTCACTCTCGTATCACAATCATACATCTACCTTCAGAACTCATATACTTAATCATATTCATAGATGTATCAAATCAAAACTGGTGATCACACAGTCCTATTGCCGCTCAATAGGTAGCACGTTCCATCGGATCAATACTGGTTTCAAATCAAGCATATGTGCAACTCACTTAAAGATTTAATATATAAATCATGCAATTCAAATATAAAGCAATATAAAATAATTGCTTAATTAAATACTTTAAAAGCAAATCGTATAAACTCACTGAAAACGCTTATCCAAAAATACGTCGGGGCTTTAGAAACGTCAAGCTTCCCGAGCTCCTGGTCCAGCTCCTTCCTGCCTCGCTGGATCTAAAACAATTTCAAAACATTTGACTCACATCAGAATCCTATTCTAAGATTGACTCTAGACTCGAGACTCGACACATTGAACTCTTACTAATCGTCGTGCTTCTCACGCATATCCCATTAAACGATATCAAACTCGTTTATGAATCACAAATTACTTCCAATTCAATCTTCTTATAACCTCATTAGGTTAACTACTATTCGATTTCTGATTCAATACGCGTAATTAATTCAATCGAGGTACGAAGATTCAGGGTGCGAGAATCGAAGGGTGCACGCTCGTGCAGGGAGGTACACGTTCGTGTACCTTGGTACACATTCGTGTACCCAATGTTGGTACACGTTCGTGTACCTCGGTACACGTTCGTGTACCATTGATGGTACACGTTCGTGTACCACAAGTACACGTTCGTTTACCACAGTACACGATCGTGTACTGTCGTGCACGATCCCCCGGAATCGATTTCCGGGGTTTCCGACCTGCTATATACGCAAAAACGCTCCAAACTCAACCAAAACGCATATTCCAAGCTCAAAACGCTATATATCAATCCTATACTCGATAAAACGATAAAATCGTTTCGTGGCCTAAAACTTTGAATCGATATAACTCAAAATATAATCAACGAAACGGTAAAACGTCAAGCTTACCGTGATTACCCGTCGAAATACGATCGTTTGGAGTTATAGAACGTCGGAAACGGACGAGAAACGGAATCCGCGCGACGAACCGTAATTGATCGCCGTTGAGAACGAAGAAAGAAAGAAAAGAGATGAAGGTTCTATAACCTTCATTCTGAAGGTTTGGATTATATATATAATGGCTAACTTGCGCTTTGGTCCTTGAAACTTTTCAAAAGTTTCAATTTAGTCCAAATCAAAATCAATTAATCTTTCTATTAATTCATATACGTATTATTTATCTCCGAATTAATAATACTCACTTAAAATATAGATTTCCATCGAAAATCCTCAAATCTCTATTTTCGGGCTTAATTGGCTAATTTGCACTTTGGTCCCTAAACTTTGCATAATTTGCAATTTAGCCCCAAAATGCTTCCACATCCAACTTTTCAACATTAACTCCTTAAATCCCGCTAATTGACTCATTAGATTTTATTCTTGAATTTCCGATATAATTAAATTAAATTCTCCTTAATTTAATTTATCGGAAATCTCGACACGTGGCACGACGTAATTATCTTAAAATATTTTGGGGTATTACAGATTTCCATCTCGGGGGCGATATATATCACGGGGGCGACGCAAATATCACGGGGGCGATATTCGAGCTGACAAAACCCTAGTCGACCGTTGGAACGAATCACGGGCGCGACGAACACATCTCGGGCGCGATAAATGAGACCGTTGAAGATCCAACGGATACATTTTTGAAGACCCAATGAAGCATTGACACGTGGCTCTAGCCGTTGAAGGTTTTTGTCTCATTCAAATATCTCGCCCGTGATCCATGCATCACGGGGGCGATATGTGTGCAGAGATCATTTTTTTGTTTTGTTTGTTAGTGCTTTATTTGGGGATTGCTTTGGGTATAAATATAAACCCATTTGCAATGTTTCAAGGTTAATGATTTACACACCTTGAAACAACAAACATACATTTTTAA
This sequence comes from Mercurialis annua, assembly GCF_937616625.2. Classification (NCBI taxonomy): domain Eukaryota; kingdom Viridiplantae; phylum Streptophyta; class Magnoliopsida; order Malpighiales; family Euphorbiaceae; genus Mercurialis; species Mercurialis annua. The sequence continues at coordinate 4,608,406 of NC_065570.1, read as the reverse complement.
ATCACTTAGTTTTGTTGTAGTTTTGGAGTAATCTTGGAAACTCCTAATCATTGTGAGTTAGAGTTTAGCTTTGGAAAAACTCAACCCTTGTAGGTTCTTGATTATCCTTGAAAAATCAATTGTGAGTTTGAGATTATCTCTAAGAAATCTCTTTGTAAAGTTGGTGCTTATCTATAAAGCACAATCCCATTTAGTGGATTCTAAAATCTCAATCTTAGATTGAGTAGTGGAGTAGGATCGTGAGTTGATCCGAACCACTCTAAATCTCTTGTGTCTTTAAATTCTCTTTTCTGCTTTAACGAATTTAAATTTCCGATTCACAAATCAAAAACCGGTTTGCCTTATAACCCAAAGGGTCTTTCATAATGTTGGATAGCGGTCACTGTGAGATGCATTTTACTTTCGTTTATTATTTATAAAAGCTATTTTCATATATTATGAATATTAGTATCAAATACATCGCATTTATATTATTTGAATGTATGATATATTGTCTTATTGATTGTTTTGAATATATGAATCTGGTGTACGATCCGAAGGAACTAACTACCTATTGGGTGTCAATAGGCTGTGTGATCACCAACATTTGAGTTAGTCTAGTGTGTCTAGATTGTTTTCGATAATATAAAAATGATATGTGATATGTGATAAATATGAATATGAATGATAGATCTCGTGGTTAACGCGGTTGAGCTATCCTGGAACCCGTATCTAGTGGGATAAACTCGGTCGAACTATCCCAGGGCCACCACTTGGGATTAAGAGGTTGGTCGCGGCTAACGCGGTTGAGTTATTCCGGGCGGGACCATTGGATATGAAATAATTCGATATAAAAATGATATGAGTACAAAAGGTTAGGAGTGCAAGTTCAGGGTTTCGATCGGATCTATTACTTGAGAACATTATATTATTTTCATATGTTTTGAGCATGCGATGTTATGTTTTTTTATAATACCGTTAGTAATATGCATACTCACTCAGTATTTTTCAAATACTGACCCCTCATTGTTGTCTCTCAGGTGATCAGAGTCGGATCAGACAGACCATTTTCTTTGTGTTGGAAGTCTTTTGACTTGCACAAAATGCAAGTCCCTAGAGCTGCAGTAGTCGTAGATATCAATATATGAATAGAGTTTTGATTTCAAACGGTATTTTAGATGTAAACTCTTATATAATTTACCAATGATATTTATTTATAAAGATGCGTTTTTATCCGTTTGATTTCTATACCAATTGCCATGAATGGGATTGATCATACTTATGACTAGAAACAGGGCAGTGCTAGATATGAGATATCGCTTTGTAAGACCCTGGTTTTTATGAATCGTTTTGTATCGGTTTTCATAAAAGGAATATGAGATTTTGATATTTATAATCATAATGATCAAATGAGTTTTTTGAAAATGTTTTATATATAATAATATATTTTATTTGCAAAAAATTTATAGTAATTTTAGGCTTCCTACGGATTTTAGAGCTACCACTCTCATTTCTTAGCGTCGTTGCGGCTCAATAATTTGGATCGTGACAAAAAGATCCTAATGAAGAATTATCAAATAATAATGTGAATTTGATACATCATTCGGTTATCAATGGGTCCAATTTTATCTTAAAAACATAAAAATTAGTAAAATTCTAATAACCATTAAATAACTTGTACATATATCTAACATGAAGCCTACAATCTCAATTTTAGATTTTATCAAATTATAAACTCAACATATATGCATATTTGCAGTTTTTACTTCTGAAAAATAAATAAAATAGAAAAACAGTAGATGCTGCATTATTTTTTTTAATTTGTTGTCAAAATTTAGTATGCATACATAAAAAACATGCATCACATAAAGGCATTAAAAAAAGCTACAAACCCACCTTTTCCTCAAGGTTAATTTTCAGTCTTTTGTCAAATTTCATTTTACCAATATCACAAATTTGTGCCCATACTTGTTGATATTTTGTCCCTTTTTCCTACAATAAAATACAAAATTCTCTTACGTCCAATCCATTCTTAAAAATTAACAAGTTTTATTGTGCATCAAATCTACATGCAAGTCTTTTAAGAAAAAAAGATAAGTAATCAAACCTCCATTAATTAAGCGAACATGAAAGAATGCATTTGTTTCACTTATTTTATTTTATAATATAAATTCCTTAGAAGCTATATGCTTAACCACTTCCATTCATATATCTTAATATAATAATTCTTATTTTTGTTACAAAATAATATAACAATTCTTATATTTCATTAAAAGTACCTTTTTAATGCTTCGGTAATTATCTTGTGGTTCATTCTTCAACAGAAAAAGTACAAAAGCTTAGCTTATTTTCGACAAACCAAACCTTAATTTTTTGGTCATTGACGTCCTTTTATAGGTGTAACCAATTACCAAGAGTAATAAAAATAAATTTTGTGTTTATAACAAAATGGATAAATCAACAATTACTTGTGTCCCGGCTACCAGCATATAAAATTTCTTCAAAAAAATCAACTTTTGAAAATCCAAAAATACGAAGCAACAATTGTTGGAACAATTACTGTAAAATGAACTGAACACGATGAGGCTGAGTCACAGACTAGGTCGCTCTCTTTTAAACGTTTCGCGGCACAGCTCGTTGGTGCAAAACTGACTATCAACTGTGGTGCCCCTAAGATAAAACAACCAAAAAAATACCAGCATATAAAATTTCTTCAAAGAAATCAACTTTTAAAATTCCAAGCATACGAAGCAACAATTGTTGGAACAATTGCTGTAAAATGAATTAAACACGATAAGACTGGGTCGCAGATTAGGTCGCTCTCTTTTAGACGTTCCGCAGCACAGTTCGGTGGTGCAAAACTGACTATCAACTGCGGCGCCCCTATGATAAACAACCAAAAAATATTGATTGTGTTGCATTGTGAAATCAACTCTAAAACACTTTTTGTGTATTGCTCTGTCTATTTTGCAAATGGAAATGAAGCCAGTATATATAGGCCAAGAAAACATTTTTTAATTAATGAAGAAAAACAGCAACAGTCAAAAACGCTGGAAGGTAAAATCAGAGAGTTAAAACAATTACAAAAGAATTTTTAAAAAATTGTTGGACCTTTGTCCTTTCAAACTCCTTTTGTTTTGACTTTGACAATCAACTATGAGTGATCTAATCATGTTTATTAGTGTATAGGAACTCATAGGAACAATCTGAAGTCAATTCGGAGCTCTCTAGCAAAAATCGTGTTTTTGAGTAGAAAGCTGTCCAGTAGCATATCTCGCCCGTGATGGATTTCCATCTCGGGGGCGATATATATCACGGGGGCGACGCAAATATCACGGGGGCGATATTCGAGCTGACAAAACCCTAGTCGACCGTTGGAACGAATCACGGGCGCGACGAACACATCTCGGGCGCGATAAATGAGACCGTTGAAGATCCAACAGATACATTTTTGAAGACCCAATGAAGCATTGACACGTGGCTCTAGCCGTTGAAGGTTTTTGTCTCATTCAAATATCTCGCCCGTGATCCATGCATCACGGGGGCGATATGTGTGCAGAGATCATTTTTTTGTTTTGTTTGTTAGTGCTTTATTTGGGGATTGCTTTGGGTATAAATATAAACCCATTTGCAATGTTTCAAGGTTAATGATTTACACACCTTGAAACAACAAACATACATTTTTAAATCACTTAGTTTTGTTGTAGTTTTGGAGTAATCTTGGAAACTCCTAATCATTGTGAGTTAGAGTTTAGCTTTGGAAAAACTCAACCCTTGTTGGTTCTTGATTATCCTTGAAAAATCAATTGTGAGTTTGAGATTATCTCTAAGAAATCTCTTTGTAAAGTTGGTGCTTATCTATAAAGCACAATCCCATTTAGTGGATTCTAAAATCTCAATCTTAGATTGAGTAGTGGAGTAGGATCGTGAGTTGATCCGAACCACTCTAAATCTCTTGTGTCTTTAAATTCTCTTTTCCGCTTTAACGAATTTAAATTTCCGATTCACAAATCAAAAACCGGTTTGCCTTATAACCCAAAGGGTCTTTCAATTGGTATCGGAGCAAGGTGCTCTTCTTGTTGCTTAATTGCTAGAGCTTTCGATCAAAAATGGCAACCGAAAATTTTTTCATCACTCTCAAACCTTTTCTTGATGGCTCAAATTACAAAGTTTGGAAATATATGATGGAAAATTATCTTGATATGCAAGGGGTTGATCTATGGAGTGTATTTCTAAGGGGATGGACACCTCCATGTGACAAAAATGGAGCTCTTTTGAAGAGACAAGATTGGTCTATAGAGCAAGTCAAGGAGAATGGCATGAATAGAAAAGCCATTACTACTCTCCTCTCCTCAATCTCTAGAGAAGAACAAGGTAGAATTCAACACTTGAATTGTGCCAAGCAAATGTGGGAGACTCTTGAGAGCTACTATGAAGGTACACAACAAGTCAAGGGTAAGAAGCTTGAGTTGCTTCTTGGTGAGTATGAAGGCTTCAAGGGCTTGCCAAATGAAGATGTGGGGATGATGACATCAAGGCTTCTTAAGATTGTTCATAGTCTTGAGCAACTTGGAAAATTCTTCAAGCTAAATGAAATCAATGGTAAAATCCTAAGATCCCTTCCTATTCTTCTATGGCAACCTAAGACTACCGCCATCATTGAAACTCATGATTTATCCACCTTGAGGACGGATGAGTTGATTGGAAAGCTTCTTCTCCATGAGATGTCTTACATCAAGATTATTCAAGAAGAAATGGCAAGGGAGAAGAACATGGCTTTCAAGGCATCAACAAGTACTCTTTTAGAAGAGAACAAGAAGGAAAGCAATGAGGAAGAACTCTTGAGGCTCACAAAGAGAGTGAATGAGCTCAAGATGAAGGGAAATGGAAATCATGGTAGATCCTCCTCTTCAAGGAAGAGTTCAAAGGGGGGTTCCAAGACTTTTTGGGATGGTGATTCTCAATCGGATGGTGATAGCCACCATGATGCCAACTTGTGCCTCATGTCTTTTGAGGAGGAACCAACACTAGAGGTAAACCCCCAATCTTTTCTATCTTGGGATGGTATTGGTGTTGAATCACATGATGCATGCTTAAATGTTAAAAATGATATTGTTGATGATGTTATTGATGATATTGTTATTGATGATGATCATGATGATGATGATGATATGTATAGCATGCTTGATGAACTAGTAATTAAATGTGGTGATTATAAAGCCAAGATGCTATTTTTCAAAAATGAGGCTTCTAAAGCCAAAGATGAAATGATTGTTTTAACAAAAGAATTTCATGAGCTTAAATTGTCAAATGAAGCTCTCAAGTCATCTTTAGAATCTATCCCTAAGTAAGGTTTGAATGTTGATAACTTGCTTAAGGAAAATGATCAACTAAAGAATGAAATTCTTGAATTAAAAGATTCACTTTCAAGATTTCAAAAAGGGAAGGCAACGTTGGATTCAATTCTTGTATCTCAAAGATGCCCAACCATAAAATATGGACTTGGCTATAATCAAAATGCCTCTAGTTCCAATGGGACTAAATTTGTGAAGTCCATTTTGCCTCAAACTTCTTCTATAGAAGTTCCTCCTAAATTGGTCAAACCAATTGAGGCAAAGAAGGTGCATGCTCAAGCTCCTAGGCCTAAGCCATTCTTGGCTCAAAAGGCTAAGAGCAACAAGGGTACAAGACCCTTGAGACATGGCTATGCTTCTCAATATAGTCAAAAATGGAACAAGAAGACTAGAAAGAACTCACATGTTCATGCATCTTCAATTGTCAATTCTTGTGTACATGCTTGTGCTTGTTCTTATGAGAACATTAGAACCAAGCCACCTCAAAAGCAATCAAATGTGAACCATAGAACTCAATGTTTTTATTGCATGCAATATGGTCACATTAATGTTCATTGCTATGTGAGAAAAGTTCAATTAAGGCTAATCCCTTTGAACTATTCAAGCATTAACTTTCAAGGACCCAAAGTTGTTTGGGTACCTAAGTGATTTGCTTTGTAGGTACAATTGATGTCCACTAAACCAATCTCAAATCATAAGGTGGATGATCTATGGAAGCTTTTGGAAAATGGCAACATAGGTAAAATTTGTATCAATCTATATGCCATGTTTTCCAAAATTGTTGTTTTGAGGGGGAGAATCAATTTTTCAAAACTTAATTCTCCAAAAAGTTTTGATATGCTTTAAAACTTTTTTAATGATTGGACTTGCCTTGGTACAATTCAATTGATGAATTATTACCTATTTTTGATCATTTAAATCAAATTAGTTCAATCAATTGAGTTTTAGGCTTGATATGCATATCAAATTAGTGTCTTGCGCCTCAATTGAATGAGAGACTAAAAATTGTTTTCAAAATCTCCTTCAATTAGCTCCTTTGTCCGTGTTCTAAACATGCTTTGATTCTTTTTGTGCTTGACAAAGGGGGAGAAGTTTACATGCTCAAATTGCTAAGTTTTTTTTTCAAAATTTCTTGCTTATGCATTATAAATTGCTTATATCTTTTGTGCATAAAGTGAGGGGGAGCCAAAATCAATTTGACTCTTACTTAACTTAGTCATTTTAGCATGTTGATTGTCAAACTCAAAAAGGGGGAGATTGTTGGACCTTTGTCCTTTCAAACTCCTTTTGTTTTGACTTTGACAATCAACTATGAGTGATCTAATCATGTTTATTAGTGTATAGGAACTCATAGGAACAATCGGAAGTCAATTCGGAACTCTCTAGCAAAAATCGTGTTTTTGAGTAGAAAGCTGTCCAGTAGCATATCTCGCCCGTGATGGATTTCCATCTCGGGGGCGATATATATCACGGGGGCGACGCAAATATCACGGGGGCGATATTCGAGCTGACAAAACCCTAGTCGACCGTTGGAACGAATCACGGGCGCGACGAACACATCTCGGGCGCGATAAATGAGACCGTTGAAGATCCAACGGATACATTTTTGAAGACCCAATGAAGCATTGACACGTGGCTCTAGCCGTTGAAGGTTTTTGTCTCATTCAAATATCTCGCCCGTGATCCATGCATCACGGGGGCGATATGTGTGCAGAGATCATTTTTTTGTTTTGTTTGTTAGTGCTTTATTTGGGGATTGCTTTGGGTATAAATATAAACCCATTTGCAATGTTTCAAGGTTAATGATTTACACACCTTGAAACAACAAACATACATTTTTAAATCACTTAGTTTTGTTGTAGTTTTGGAGTAATCTTGGAAACTCCTAATCATTGTGAGTTAGAGTTTAGCTTTGGAAAAACTCAACCCTTGTAGGTTCTTGATTATCCTTGAAAAATCAATTGTGAGTTTGAGATTATCTCTAAGAAATCTCTTTGTAAAGTTGGTGCTTATCTATAAAGCACAATCCCATTTAGTGGATTCTAAAATCTCAATCTTAGATTGAGTAGTGGAGTAGGATCGTGAGTTGATCCGAACCACTCTAAATCTCTTGTGTCTTTAAATTCTCTTTTCCGCTTTAACGAATTTAAATTTCCGATTCACAAATCAAAAACCGGTTTGCCTTATAACCCAAAGGGTCTTTCAAAAATAAAGTGCGAATCGGACCACCCAAGCCAGGCCGGACGGACGGCGTGCGTGTGGTTAATACGGAAGGATGTAACTCCTACCCCGTTCACAAAACAGGGTACCACTTAAGGCCTAAACCCATATGAGAAAAATCAAGCTTATAAATTAATAAAGTGCGAATCGGACCACCCAAGCCAGGCCGGACGGACGGCGTGCGTGTGGTTAATACGGAAGGATGTAACTCCTACCCCGTTCACAAAACAGGGTACCACTTAAGGCCTAAACCCATATGAGAAAAATCAAGCTTATAAATTCAATATATTGAGTTCTTCTTGACAATGTGGGAAAACCACAAAACTCTCCATCTTCTCATTCCATATGATAAGGCATTTTTTTTTTAAAATTTAATAATTTCAAATTCAATAATTTTCTAACAACAATTTTATAAAATAATCCAATGCAGTACAATAATGCATTAGAGAAAAGTTAAACATTATTTATAGATCTGTCCAATTGCCGAAGTCTCTTTGAAACCAGTATTTTTTCTTTAATTTTTGACTAAAGGCTCACAGCAATATTGCTTCATGAGAAAAAAATAATAATAAAAATGTTAGTAGAATTAAAAAACCAAAAGAAACAAACAATAAAATAATAATTCTAAATTATTAATGATTATTATATATACTAACACAGTCATTATATGTATAAGAACATGTAATCATCACTCTGAGGCATAAAATTAGAGATTAGAAATTACATATACCTATTTTAGATACACTCATACACATTTGAATTTTACTGATGTAACCAACCATAAATTAAATGGTTGACATATCAAAATAAATCATGTGAACTGAAAATCTTCACGATTTAAAAAATATTATACTCAAAACAATAGCTTAATTTTTCTTAAGATTTAAAAGACACTACCAATTGAGTAAGGTTGAAGAATGCGAGTTGAAGTACAGACATTAAACAATATTATGGCTACATTAGAAATTTACAATAGGAAATTGGTGTAAAGTTCTCATATTTTGTTTCTGAGTATAGGAAGTTGAAGTTGATGTGAAGAATCCCGGATAATTGTGATTATGATTTTATTCCATTTGAGTTTGTATATGATTAACATGCCTTTTTATTAGTATATAAATTAAAAGATCAATGTAAATTGGAAATCGTGATTGAAATAATTTAATTAAAATAAATATTTTCAAAAAAATAGGAACCAATGAGAATGTATTATTTTATGAGATTGAATGTAAGAGCTCCGTTGGTCCTTTCAATTATATAAGTATATAAATATAGATAGATTCAACTTGAAATTATTTTTATATTAATTTTAGAATTACAACAAAGAAAACTTCTACTAATGCAAGATTCGTTTTATAAAAAGAAGTCATAATACCTCTAAAAAAATCCGACCGTAGATTTGGTATGAATCCTGAAAATACAAGAAAAGTGAAATGGTAGCTACTTCTTCCCTTTCCGGTCGGTCTGGGATTCCCATGTCCATTCGTCCAAAACTCCACCTCCTTTCTTCTTCCAACTTTTCGATCTTCCCATTCATTCCCCGTAGGCCTCCTTTTTGATCCTACTCTAACATTGAATATTTGTCAATTTTACTATATTTTGCATTTTATCGTTTCAATTGTATCCTGAAATATTAAATTGATGTCTTTTTCATTTAAAAAAAATTCAAAAACATTCTCCATGTATAGCATATATTAATTATACATGTTTAAAATTTATTTAGATTTAGTTAAATTAATTAAGAATTTATATTAGTTTTAATTTGATTATGGTTTTAGTTAGTTTTTAAAAATAAAGGACTTATTTATAATTTTTTGAATGGAAGTGAATTTATTTTTATCTTTGAACATGGTTAACTGATTTTTTTTTTATAATTGGGGGAAAGGAGAGCGCTTATAGGAGGAATCGAACCCACGACCTAGCAGTTTGCTGCCTAGCGCTTATACCATTTGAGCTATAGCTCATTGGTAAACTGAATGATTTACAACATTTAAGTAAAAAAATGACAAAAATTTAAAAATTTAGGATACAATTGAAACGATAAAATACGAAATAGGATAAAATTGATAAATTTTCAACGTCAGGGTAGGATCGAAAAAGAGCTATAAGGTCAGATTTTTTTTAAGACATTAGGCATAAAAAGAAAGGCTAATTTGATTAGTATAACACATAATTGTTTTTTCAAAAAAAAAAAACCTTAAAGATATCAATATCAGTCCAAGATAAGTTCACCGACAACGTTTCGATGATATTTTATGCGGATATGAAAATTATCCTCCCTATTAGAGCATCTCCACTCTAGTGTCAAATTACCTCACAATGCTATAATTTAGCATTTAGTATAAAAAATATATCTTCATTGCACTTCTATTTCATGTGCTAAATTTAGCATATGCTAAATTTTATGCCAAATTTGTTAGAAAATTTAGCATATGCCAAATTTTATTATATGTAAAATTGGGGTACAATTGAAAACGGAAAATTCAAAAGTGGGTAAAATTGACAAATTTTCAACGTCGGGGTGGAATTGAAAAAAAAAATAAAGGTGAGGGTTTTTTGAGTGATTAGGCCTATTAATAATTGATTTTTTTTTTAAATTTTAAAAGTATATTTGAGAGAAAAATTTAAAAGATACTTATTTGCTCCTGAAGTAAACATTAGGGGCATATTCTGCACCTTTTTCCTTTTAAAAAAAGACCCGATTGATAGACCCGTAATCTAATGAATAACGTTAACCCGACACAGTGGGAAGTATAAAAAGAGACGGTAGCAGCCAAAAAACAATGAACATTGCCTATTTATTGCGTATAATTCAGTTTCAGATTGTAAAATTTATGCAAATATCTAATCAGTAATGGATAATTAACATCCAACAGCAACAAACATATTATTTTTTCAATTGGTTTCTGATTTTTTTTACCTCAAAAAACTGCCTTAAAACAAGGGAAAATTGTTGATATGCAAAACAGTAGTAATAATGGCGGTGATTCTGCTAAGGGAAACAATTTTTTGGGATTGAAAAGCTTTATAAGGAGAAAACATGTTGATTCTGTTCTTGTTAAGAGAGAAGGTACTCAGCAGTTGGCTAAGAAGCTAAATTTTATTGACCTCATTGCCATTGGTAATCTAATTTTACTTCTAATTTCATTCTGCAATTTAGGTTTTTCTTTTAGTTTGATGGTTGATTTATGTTATTATTGTTTTTGTTTTCAGGAGTTGGAGCTACAATTGGAGCTGGAGTGTATATTCTAGTTGGAACTGTTGCTAGAGAGCAAACAGGACCAGCTCTTACTATTTCATTCCTTATAGCTGGACTAGCTGCTGCTCTCTCTGCATTTTGTTATGCCGAACTCGCTTGTCGGTGCCCGTCTGCTGGGAGTGCCTATCATTACACTTACATCTGCATTGGAGAAGGGTGAGATATATGTTTTTGCTAATTGTTTGTTGTGATACCATTGCTTTATAGAATTGCAAGAATAATCTAATACTGTTTGTTCAGGATAGCCAAGTATTACATATGTGCTTTTAATGATATTACTAATCAGTGACTTGACTATTACTGTATCTTGCAGTACTGCCTGGTTAGTTGGTTGGTCATTGATTCTTGAATATACTATTGGTGGCTCAGCTATTGCTCGCGGTCTAACCCCAAATCTGGTGAAGTATAAAACCCGTATCTTTAGTCTTTCTAATTTAATTTGATGCTTTCATTACAAACTCAGGCATACATGTAGACCTTATTGTCCATCTTGTTTCAGCTGTGGAACTTATATATATTGAATAACCTATTTCAGGCTCTTTTCTTTGGCGGTATGGATAATCTACCTTCTTATTTGGCTCGCCATACAATCCCTGGGCTTGGTGTTGTAGTAGACCCTGCTGCTGCAGTGTTGGTTCTAATTGTCACTGTACTTCTGTGCATGGGAATCAAGGAGGTAATTTTCGTTGCCCTTTTGAACTGTTTGTAACATTATCATTCTCACTCTGTATCGTTATCGCTCCCTCTTGGTGTTTAAATGTTTCATGTAATTGATCTTACAGAGTTCATTGGCCCAAGCCGTTGTTACAACAATTAATATTTTTGGGATGCTTTTCATTGTAATAGCTGGTGGATATTTAGCTTTCAAGACTGGATGGGTTGGATATGAACTTCCTAGTGGGTAGTGATTCTATGATTTTGTTATTTTTCTATCTGTACATGCCAATAGTGCTTTATTTGACCCCTATTTTATTTTTTTTAGGTATTTCCCTCTTGGTTTAAATGGGATGCTTGCAGGATCTGGAGTGGTGTTCTTTTCTTTCATTGGTTTTGATATTGTTGCCAGCACAGCTGAAGAGGTAATTTTTCATATTGGGACAATAAATGAGGGAGGGGTTTCTGTTGCTGCAAGTGAAATAAGAAAAAAAATGCAGAGTGGAAATTGAAATTTGCTATCTTTTAATCAATCTTTGGAAAAATTTCAGAATGCAATTTTACGGCAATTTGATATCACATGCTTATTAGAGCATTGGTGTTTTCTTGCATTACGCACCAGAGATAGTTCATTCAGGAACCAATATTCAAGTCTATGAGCCGAGCTTTTACCTCTGCTTCTAATGAAAATGTGGACTATTTTATGATTTTCTTTGCTTTTAGTATCATTAGACTGCAAATGTATATAGTCTAGTAGTTTCTTTTGTAGGTATATCAGGATATAATCTCTGCTTTATTTCCTGATCAGAACAAAATGGTTAGAGTGCTTTCCTTTTTCACATATTTTAGTAAAAGTAAAATGTCCATCGCATGTGGCAGGTCAGAGGGTCTTAACTGGTTTGAAATTCAAATGAAGTAGATATAAGTTGTGAATAAATCCAAAAGCTTGGAATAAAAGAGAAAGACAGGGAATTGATCCTCTAATTATTCTTCTGAATGAGAGCTGATTAATGGCTACATGAGATATTTTCATCACCATTTTGATCTCTGTTTGTTTTGGTCTCTTTTGCGCTGTATGTGATTGAAAGATATGTGATATTTTCAGTTCGGGGATGTGCATCAGCTTGCTTCATTCAATGTTGTTATATACAACTAAAAGATTTTCGGCTTTTGACCCTTATCATTTCAATCATTGCTACAGGTGAAAAATCCTCAGCGAGATTTGCCTCTGGGTATAGGAATTTCTTTGTCTCTATGTTGCATTTTGTACATGCTTGTGTCTATTGTTATTGTTGGCTTGGTCCCATACTTTGCGCTGGATCCAGATACACCTATCTCTTCGGCGTTTGCTTCTCATGGGATGCAATGGGCCGTGTAAGCTTGATCTTTTTCACTTGGATTGTATTTTCAGTCTTCATGTCTTTTGCACATGCATTTCTAACTTCTCTTCTTCCAGGTACATAATTACCACTGGGGCAGTAACTGCTCTTTGTGCGAGCTTAATGGGCTCGCTTCTTCCACAGGTTTGTGAACTGTTTGTAGGAGAGAGTAATTTTTTCTCTGAAACATTGGGAAACTTATCTACATTCCGATGACTGCAGAAGAAATTTTATCATTAACCTTACTTAGCCCTATCTTTTTTTCTTTTTCGGGGATTTTTTTTCAAATGAATGCAGCAATGGTTTTAAGCTCTAGAATATGTTATTTTGGAATTTAAGCATAAGATATTATTCTTCATATTGACTTCACTATGAAATCAAAGAAAATAAATTATTCAGGTGATATTTACTTTTCTCTCTTGTCTTCAGCCCCGGATGTTTATGGCAATGGCTAGAGATGGATTGTTGCCATCATTTTTCTCAGACATTAATGAACACACTCAAGTACCAGTTAAGAGCACAATAGCAATCGGTATTCTAGCTGCAGCCCTGGCCTTTTTTATGGATGTTTCACAGTTAGCAGGGATGGTAAGTGAAGAGTTTGAACTGGAGTTGTCTTGTGGAAGCCTTTCCTTATATATGAACTTAATCTCTCAGTAATAAGGCAAATTTTCCTGCTTTCCTTTTTTTTTTTTTCCAGGTTAGTGTAGGTACCCTTCTTGCATTCACTGCTGTTGCTGTTTCAGTCTTGATACTTAGATATGTTCCACCAGACGAGGTCCCCCTCCCATCTTCATTTCATGAGTCATTTGATTACATGCCTCTTCAATCTAGTGGCAATATTCAGGAGGTTGCCAGTCAAGACTCTAAGGATTCTGTCATTTACAGTGGAAGCGGTCAGCTTTTTCTTGATAAAGGAGAATCATCAATTCAACATCCTCTTCTTCAGATACACATAGCTCAAGGTACCGTTTTCTTTATCATCCCAACTGTGGCATTCTATCCTGAATATGTTCCTTTCACATCCTTATGCTTGAGGATGGTTTGAGAATTTAATGGGTATAAACCAGCTGGTAATTGGCTACAGAATCTAGATCTAATTCTGTGAAAAAATTTGAGAAGAAAATAGTAGAGAACAATGGGGCTTTAGCTCTAGCAGTCTGCAAGCTATCTAGAAGTGCAGTGTGGGGTTCCGAATATCCCCCAAGGCAGTGTGGGGTTCCGAATATCCCCCAAGTTTTCGGCTTGTAAAATTTTCTTATATTTCTGGCTTCATGAAGTAGAGAAAACCTTTTTTAGAATTCATTTTTGTTAGAGATAATACTATTGTTTGAGTCTCACTCACCTAACAGTTTGAGCTTTTGGGTGAATTGGTTATTTGTTATGGTGTCAAAACAGATCTAGCCTGATTTCTTAACTTACCGGTCATCCGTCTGGATTTAGTCCTAATAGCCCGGTCTAGCGTTGACGCTGCGTATTAAAGTTTCAATTTCAGGGGAGTTTGAGTTTCAATAACTTACCAAAGGTCCCACATTATTTTTTTCAATTTAAAGAAATAAGTGTTGCTCAATGATGATTCATTTTGCTTTAACCACACTGAATTGCAGATTTTTGGAAAGTAATTAAGGTCTATGAATCGGCCTTTGATTAAGCCAAATATTTCAATAGTTGGCTTGTGTGTTCTTGATGATTGCTTGATGATTCTTTTCTTTAATAGAGTGAAATATTTTCTGTTTTTTTCACTTGTTTAGAGATAAAGAAGAATGCTTTTTCTAAGGGCTTATAAGTACTTTGGCTTAATCAAAGGAAGAGGATTTTACCCTTTTCTTTCCAAGTTTTTTCTCATGTGGATAACATATGGCCTTTCAACTGAGAGCAACCAAATCAAATCAAATTGAATCAACCCTTTTCATCAAAGATTCAGCTTGAACTTTTGGGTGAATTGGTTATTTGACATGGTATCAAAGTTTCTATGATCAAAAAGTTTAGAGTTCGATTCTCAATAACCCCATCTGATTAATTAAACGGACATGGTAAAATGGGCTTGTATACTATTGCTCGAGCATCACCTAACACCTTGATCTTTTGGGTGATAGGTGAATTGGTTAATTGACAATTAAATTGTCCAATGTTGTGTATCCTTTTCTTATCTTCCATTTCAGATGGAATTTTACAATACTGAAGTGCTATGGAAAGAGAAATTAATGATTCATATTGAATAACAGAAGCAACTAATGATATTGATCACCAGTAGTTTCATATTTTGCAATCATGCAGGAATGGGGGGTAGAGTTAGCTATATCTAGCATGCTTTCATCCAAAGTTATTCCTCCTGGCTGATCATGTGATTTCTTGTCTCTAATGCATTTAGAAATTTTTATGGAGAGAACAGGCCGGTAATACATATATATTCACTCTGTGAAAAAGAGAAGTGGCACAAAGGATTTTAAAATCCAAAACAGACTAATACTAAGAAAAGAGACAAAAATCATAGATTGGTCTGTTGTTTAAAAAAAAAATCCAAATTGGTTATCATTTGAAATGTTCTTTTCATGACAGATACTAACTGCATGGTGAATTTCTGTTTGTAAAGAATGTAGCCAGTTTTGTTCTTTGACGATAAGAACTGTATTTCTTTTTAGGTTATAGGGTTATTTTGCTTTTAGCTCAGATTGATACCTGCAGTTTTACCCTCTTGTATTTAGATTTCTCCTGACCAAACTTTATAGGACCGCAAATTGATGTTGGTCTTTGTGGGCTCGTATCAATATCATAGGTGTACAGAATCAACTAAAGAGGCGAAAAATTGCAGCTTGGAGCATAACAACTATTTGCATAGGGGTTCTTATCCTTACATCAGCAGCTTCATTTGAATTCCTTCCCAGGTTTGTCATCAATTGCAAACTCTTGAGCTTTTATGCTTATATTATAATAGCTGTTTGACCACATTCTTTTTCTCCCTTCTTGCATTACCTGGGACAAAGTTTCTAGGAACTGTGAAATCAGCTGACATTTTCTGCTATTTCAGCTCAAAAAATATTTATTTAAACTCTTCTGATCCTTTTTCGAAATAAATTGAGTTGCAAGCATTTCAATTTGATACTATTTTGTGTATCTATTCTTCAATCTCAAAGTTCTTGTCAGGATGGAACTCATTTTGGGAATGTTTATCATTCTATGTCCAGCATCTACTATCAGAAAGAATGTCTTCCCTACTCCACAGAATTGTGCCATGCCTCTTTATTCACCAATATCTTCCCATTTTACCGTCATAAAATCTCAATACCCAAGGCTACACTGAGATATCTCCGATCTGCTCTATCATAACATTTTCGCTGCTACTGTCAGTACTATATCAATTTATTTCATGAAAAATGAAATTAATCTCCTATTTCAAAATGAATTTAGAGTAGGGGTATGAATTTGATACTAGACATATGTGTGCATGTATGTACTTGCACATTTGCGCACTCGTGCACGCACATGCACTCAAACAAAATACAGGCAGGTTATAAATCAGTAGAGGTAATTGGAACTTAGTATTACTGCAGCTTGCAGCTGTTTTAAACCTGAAGTGCGCTTATACAAGTCTTTCGCATGCATAATACAATTAATGGAAATGCCATATTTTAATACTAGTCCACTATGGGTTCATTTTGAAATTTCAGTTAGCTGACATGTTTTAGCTTACTCTGGCACGAATTTGCTAGCCTCGTGCGCTTCTCATTGTGTACAGTGGGTGGAGCGCTTCTCTTGTGTAGTTTGATTGTTCTAGCTTGCATATCTCAGGATGATGCAAGACACAGCTTTGGACACTCAGGAGGTATATTCAAATGTTATATCATATATAATGTTTAGATTTTAGAAGATTGTCTGAGATTATTATGAACCTAATTACTTTTTCCAATATGCATGCTCTTAAATCATGATAGCCACTTTAAAGA
This sequence comes from Mercurialis annua, assembly GCF_937616625.2. NCBI lineage: Eukaryota > Viridiplantae > Streptophyta > Magnoliopsida > Malpighiales > Euphorbiaceae > Mercurialis > Mercurialis annua. Next base: position 4,591,620 of record NC_065570.1, on the reverse strand, counting down.
TCCACCAACAGTCTAACACTATTTTCAAACAAAATGGTGGGTTCTATTTTGATGTTCGTAATCAGTCACTAAAATATCTTGAATGGTCGTAATCTGAATACAAATTCTTAGGGAAGGGCAGTAACCCAGTTCGATTAAGGATAAGATCAAGATAACAAACGATTTCAGTGTTTGCTTTGCTGGCTTACCAAAATCTTGTATTCTCTTGCAATTAGCTTGTTCTGGAAAGCATTTGTATGCATGCAGTATTGTGACTGGTTAATTAATCTCTTCACAGGATTCATTTGCCCGTATGTTCCGTACTTACCTGTTGCTTGCATTCTTGTGAACACCTACATATTAGTTAATCTGGGGTAAGTATTCTCCTCCTGTCAACATTAGCCAAGCTCTAATTCATTTTTTTTCTCGTTTTATGAGTCTGATCATCGGTACAATAACTGACTGCACAGTGGCAGTACATGGATCCGTGTTCTGGTATGGCTGCTAGCAGGGGAATTAGTATATTTATTTTACGGTCAGAAGCACAGTTCACTGCTCGATTCTGTTTATGTTTCTGCCGCTTATGCTGATGAGATCTACCGCAGCTCATCAAACCATCTTGTGTAGATATTATTTCAAGTCGCTCTATGTACATTCATTTCTGATCTTCAAGATGCACTCTGAATTTAACTAGAGTGTCATTGGTTATGACAAAATTATTTGACCAATGAATCGAAGTCGATCTCTTGCCTGTAACTTAGCATACAAGTGGGAGGCATGCGGCTACTAGTCTTATAGAAAGTTGTAAATAAGCTTATAAATCCTACATGTGAATTGTATACTAATAGGTCTACCTCAACAAAAATTAAAAAAGAACACTTGTTTATTCTCTCTTTTCATGGTTCAGTAAGATGGTAATGAGGACTTAATTTTCTGTCCTTTTTCTGGTTGATCGGCAATGCGGCTTGAACATGGCTGAACAGGTTCGGCTTGACTCGATTCGGTCCTCGTGTTATAATAAAAGGTAATAGGTAATTTTTAGCTATTTTTTGTATATGAATTATATTATTGTTAATTGGGTGAATAATTATAAGCTCATGTGTTTTGGTCTATTTTACTAGTAAAGCATTATATTTTTAAAATTTAATTTTAACACCCTGACATTTAAATTTCATTAATGAAGTATTTCTGTCAATTATGTCTTAAATGCATATGATATGTCTAAAGTGCACATTTAATTGTTGGAATATTAATATTAAGTCAAAAGTTTTGAAATTGGTAAAAAATTCTAATGTCATATAATTTGTTAAAGTTATGATTTTTAATAGGTTCGTTTTTTTTTTCTTTTTCTTTTACACTTTATCCCTTAGATGCATTTTTAAGAAATTAGTTTTATCACATGTTGGCTAGGCTTAAAAATCAAAGGTTAAGAGTGTCAAAATTAATTTCTGAAAATATGGGTCTATTAGGGTAATTGACTAAAGTATAGCGAACAAAGAATCACTTCACCCTCTCAATTTGACATAAAAGGTCAAAAAAATTATTCTCGAGCAAACTATATCAAAAGAGTCCAAAAGCGTCAAAATTATATCACAAAGCATGTCCTTCCCTCGTCTCCATGTATGTGTTATACTCTTCATTATGAAATAATTTTTTTTATATATATATATATATATTATTTACAAATTTCAATTATTTTATAATTTTAAACATTAAAAAATTATTTTATTTCTCAAAAAGAATTCAAAAACCTTGTTTTGCCTCTTCTGCATTTTTTCTTCATCTCTTCTTTATATCGTAGTCCATCTTCTTCATGGCTTCCTGGCAGGGGCGAAGCCAAAAATTATATAAAAAGGGGGTAAAATTTAGGGTTTTTGATATTTTGGTGTCTGGTAGGAGGAAAAAATTCTGGTTTAGTGCCTCTTTGGAATTTAATTCCAAAAGAGTGTCTGGACCCACGCGTTCCGCATTGTGGGAATGCGGAACACGTGGCGTTCCGCATTGCTACAATGCGGAACGCCTTAATTAACTGATTAATTACTTAATCAGCTAATTAAGAAGCGTTCCGCATTGTAGCAATGCGGAACGCTGCTCCCCAATAATTGGGGAGTATTTTTTGACTCTACTTTATTTTTTTTATGGTAGATTAATTTTTTCCTTAATATTAATGATATCCTAATTTCATAGTATTTTATTTTATTGTTACTCACGTCAATTTTTCACGGCTAAAAATCATTTTTTTAATCAAATTATTTTTTATCCTTGTTTTTTTATTGCACAGAGAATAAAAGGGAGCTATAACTGTATTTTTAGAAAAAACATAACCATCGTCAGAGGCAAAAAGCAAAAAACATAACCATACCCAACAAATTTGATTGATGCTATGCCATAATTTTTTTGAATATAACATCTGGTTGTTGGTTCCGTCATATCATAATCATCATTATAGAAATTACAACGGTTAAAATAAATATGGTAAGTAAAAATAAATAAATATAAATGGAAAAGATTTAAGTTGAATAATTTTATTGTTTAAGGAAATAAAAAACCAATCATAAAGAAAAGTAGAGTCACATGTATAAATGATAAATATAAATAGAAATGACTTAAGTTGAATAATTTTATTGTTTAAGGAAATAAAAAACCAACCATATAAAAAATGTAGAGTCAAATGCATAAAGGATAATCGTTTATAACCGTTTGTTAAAATCGTTGGTTAAATAAAATTAATATTATATTATTTGTTAAAATCGTTTTTTATAATAGTTTGTTAGTATTATTTTTTTATTTCATTGCAATGATTGGATAATTTATTACCCAATCATTGCATCTCACCAATGATTGGGGAGATAAAAGTGCTCCCCAATCATTGGAGAGAAGCAGTGTTCCGCATTGCTACAATGCGGAACGCTGCTAATTAGCTGATTGAGTAATTAATCAGCTAATTAAGGCGTTCCGCATTGTAGCAATGCGGAACACCACGTGTTCCGCATTTTCATAATGCGGAACGCGTGGGTCCAGACACTCTTTTGGAATTAAATTCCAAAGAGGCACTAAACCGGAATTTTTCCCTCCTACCAAACACCAAAATATCAAAAACCCTAAAATTTATAATCAGTTATGAAACAAATAAATAAGGTGGCCAATTTGTATAAAAACAAGTACTATATATGTGATTTCAAGTAATTAATACTACTAACTAATATGATTTTTTTTTTGGAAACGGTGGTCAATTGACCACCTATTCATCAATGTGGCTTCGCCACTGCTTTCTGGAATTCAGTGTTGGCTGTAGATAAATTGTTTGTTGCCACAACTCAATCGAACCCAGTTGGGTTTGTCTGCTGACGAATCCGACTAGGGTTTGTCGGACATCTACAAATTAAACTACGACATCATTGATCCATCGTGGCGGTGAAGAAGTAGTAGGTGGTGGTCTGAAGAGCAGCGATATTGGCGGTGAGGGGAAGAACCGGCGGGCCATTGCTATAGATTAAGTTTGATTTTGATCTTTTAAATTAGCTCTAATCAGCTTTAATTAGATTTATTTAAATTTTAGCTAATTAGAGTTAATTAAAATTAACTAGAGTTTTAATTACATTTAATTAGAATTAATTGTGTTTAGTTAAGAATCTCACTTTTAATAGGAAATTTGACTCAATTCTGCTTTCCAAGTTAATATAATTGTTTTTAATTTTTGGGAAAAGTTGAAAAATATTTGATTTTGTTAAAATATAATCTTAAAAATACTTATGTTCGTTTTTATTTGCGGAAGTATAAAAGAAAATAAATTGTACCTAACACTTGATTTAATAAAAACATTAAACCTAACACTTAAAATCTTATTTCTCTAAACCCTAAACCCTAAATCATACTAAATCCTAAATCCTAAATAATGCTAAATCCTAAACCCTAAACTCTAAACCCTAAACCATGCTAAATCTTAAACCCTAAATCATGCTAAATCTTATATCCTAAATCTTAAACCCTAAACCCTAAATCATGCTAAACCCTAAACCCTAAATCATGCTAAACCCTAAACCCTAAATCATGCTAAACCCTTACCCTAAAATCATAAACCCTAAATCCTAAAATTTTAAAATTTAAATTTTAAATCTTAAAAAAATGGAGTTAAATGTTGGATGAATAAAAAAATGGAGTTAAATGTTGGATGAAATAAAAAGGTTGGGTTAAGTGTTGAATGAAATAAAAAGGTGGAATCAAATGCTGGATGAAATAAAAAGGTGGAATCAAGTGATAGATGAAATAAAAAGGTGAGATTAAGTATTGACAAAAAAAAAATATTCAAGTATTTTTGAAATTATTTTTTATAATCAAGTGCTGAATGTAATTTTTTTTTAATTTTTTGTGCCAAGTTAAGGGGTGAAGTGATCTTTATCCAAAGTACAACAACACAATTATTGGCCTTTTCTAGATGTGTGGGGATGATGATGTCATCTGCTTTTATTAGTTTAATTTCCCGTTGGCTATAATGAAAGCTTGCCCTTAGAAAAAATATCAATTCAAAAGGTTTTAAATGTCAAATATTGCAATTCAAGAGTTCAATTAGCAACCACCTAATAAAAGGGGCAAATTGCACATGAGAGAATTATAAAAAGCATATAATTAAGAATTAATTGTTTAAAAAATTATAAATTTTAATATGTTTTATAATTATAAAATAAATTTGAAATTTGATAAATTATTCGTCATTTTTATATTTTGATAAAACGAAACACTAGTCGATTTGTTTGTGAAAATATATTGATATGTCTGTCAGAATAATGCACTTTTTGACGTCATTAATATTTTTCAATGAAAAATAGTTTGGTATTTCGATCTACGAAAACCTGAAATTCGGTTACTGATTTCATCAATTTTTTTAAAAAATATTTTATGCTAAATGTACATATTGAACCCTCACGTTTGGTTCGGTTTTGAGTTTGGACCAGAATAATTTTTTTTTCCGATGGAGGTACTGAATGTTATAAAAAAATTCACATTATACCCTCCAAACTTAAAATGGCACATGTCTGTTAGTGGCTGACCAATATGAACTATCGAACCTAATACGTTAGCGGTGAGTTGGCTAGTTACTAATAGACATGTGGCATTTTAGGTTCTGAGGGTCCAATGCGAATTTTTTTTATAACATTAAATACTTCCATCGAAAAAAATTCATTAGAGTCCAACATCAAAATCGAAACAAACGTGAGGGTTCAATCTGTACATTTATCTTATATTTTATTTATAAATTATATTAAAGTTCATAATTTAATTTGCATTTAACTTTATATTAATAAACTCATATAATTTTATTGTCTCAATTTATACCTCATGAGCAATTAAATTTATAATTAATTAGCTAATTTTATCATTACTCCTAAATTTACATACATTTTAGGGGCCTAATTGATAAAACTGAGATTAAATCTGATTTAAATTAATTTTTGACCAACTTCATCTTGTACATGTCCACTTTTCTCTAAGCTGTCATGTAATGTAATGGGGTTTTTAGTCATTTTCAATTGCATGAAAGTGGAAGGAAATTTGTCGGCGGGTAGGTCTATCTCATACTTTTCAATTTTCAATGCTTGCACGCATAGATCATGTATAATAACTTGACGATGACGGAACTATAGTACGTATTTATTTTAAAATGATTTAATTGATTTTTTTATATATACAAATTAAATTTTAAGTTTTTATTAAATTCTAATCTTATCTGATTTTAAATTATTTTTAACATCAACAACTATATTATTTATGTGGATAATGAGTCCAATGATGCGCAATATACAGCTCTTTTAAAGTATTATTTAATATTAATAAAAATTTATCATAATTCTACTTAGAGTTTCACAGATAAATTGAAATTAAAATTCAATTATTAAAAATTAAGCGCAGATTCTAACATACAATGACAAACAAATGGAATAATTTGCCAATGTGAGTAAATTACCCGTAGTGGTGCAAAATTCTATTTATTTTGTGAAAAACATTTATGTAAAATTTTATTCATCACATTATCCGTAAATATAGTCTAAATTTTTAATTAAATAAATTATATTATTTTGATAATATATAATAAAAAACTATTGGTAGATAAAATCTTTTACAAAAATATATCTTTTCTTTTATTTCCAATTTTATTTTAATAGTAATGAATATTTTACTAATAAAGGTCAAATTCATCTTAAAGCTCCTATACTTTAATCTTTTTATTTATCCAGTTTTTTTTTAAAAAAAATTTATCTTTATCTAGGGCATGTATTTAATTTATGATGAATTTTTTTAACTTTTTTTTGGATGGAAAAGAAGCGTGCGCTATACTCGTCGTGAAATGCGCGTGCGGCCGAACTTGAAAAGAACCCAAATAAAAAAAAATTAAAACTACAAAAATCAGATAAACAAAATTTGAAAATAAATGGACCTATTGAAGAAAAAACACTTACACCGTTAACCCAAATTCACTTTAACATTTTGTCATGTGGCAATGGTAAACGGCAATCGAACACATGTGTAGTTATTCCGTCCAAAAAAAAAACCTATTAAAAAGTATAAGGACCTAATAAATATAAAACTTTGAAAAAGATGATGAAAAAAAATAAATGAAAGTACAGTTCCCTCAAAATGAGTTTCGACATTAATAAAAAAAGGCCTAATGGTAAAAAAACCCAAACCTTTACGATTTGTTGCAATTATATCCAAATCTTTTAATTTTTCCAATAATATCCAAATTGCATTTTTGTTGTTGCAATAATATCCAAATTGCATTTTTTGTAGCAATAATAGTCAAATTGATGGCTAAACTTGTTGTTTTCAATTAAGATATTAGACTATTATTATGTTTTGATGTATAAAAATATAGTAAAAGTCCCAAAAAATGACAAAAAACTCAAAAAAATTCATATAAAAAGTGCAATTTGGATATTATTGCAACAAAATAATGCAATTTGGATATTATTGCAAAAATTAAAAGGTTTGGATATAATTGCAACAAGTCGTAAAGGTTTGAGTTTTTTTTGCCATTAAGCCATAAAAAAATGTAAAAGTACAGTTTGAACAAAACTTATATAACATAATACATTTAAAAAAATACAACAAACAAGTCAATCAAATATTGAAAAATTATATTTATATTTTTCAATCGCATCGATGAAATCTTTTAAATGTACAATTCAACTATTCGTCGTTTCTACTCAAAAATTATTTTAAATGAAATTTGCACCCTATGCTACAAATTAAAACACACAAAATAACATGAAAAAATATTTAAATTTTAAAATATATAGATATATTTACTAAATATATGATATATTTTCAAACTGTTAAAATTATATCAAATATATTATAGTACATATTTGGTACGTATCATTCGCCACTGTACGCTAACAAGTCTGACACATTTGCACGGCCGACGAGCGACACGTGCTACTCCCTTATCGTATTGGAATATATGTCTTTATCCTATTCTATTTAAGAGACATCTTAAACTAGAAATCGATATTATTATAAAAATTCTTGTCTATATATATAATTGTAATTACCAAAATTATTAATAATATTATTATTATTAATATTCTATTCCATAATCTTCATCCTTCTCTAATTTATCAAAAAATGTATAAGTGAAAAGTTAAAAAGATGCTAAATAAGAGATGGAATAACTAATAAGCAGCATATATGAAATTTTTCTATGAACCGTGTATAAAGTTATCATATATTCAGATTGCATGAATTTCCTGCGACTCAGACTTTAATTTCAGTTTTAATATCATTATGATGAAGGAAATGCTCCACCGTCGATAAAAAAAATTGCGGTAGTCAAATTAAAAAATTGAAAAAAAGAAAGAAAGAAAGTAAGAAGAGGTTATGATTTTTCAGAAAAATTGCTGCAACAAAAAATAATTTTTTAATTTTTGTTTCCACTTTGGAATTTCTTCGATGCCCGGAAAATCGTCATTTCTTTGCTCATATATTTATATTTTTCTAATAAATTGTTCTATTATATAATTTATATAGTTTTAGAGTGTTTTGCAGATGTTATTCCAGTCTGAGGTGTCGATTCATGATTAGCTCTGTTTAACATTTGTTTAATTTTAATTTTAAATATTTTAATGAATTATCAGTTCATTTGGAACAAGCACGTTGACCGATTATATTTTTAAGGGTGTCAGTTGCACTCGATAATTCTCTCTTTGAATTCTAGCGATGTTGTTGACATTTTCAAAACTTTATGCTTGTTATTTTGCTTTTTAAGTAGATTAATAATTCGATCTGATATATCTGTAAGTTTTCTAAGTTAGTTTATTTACGAATAAAGAGTCAATCCGATTTTTAAACATGTTACTCGGGATTAAATAACTCATTGTTAGCCGTATTGATCAATTAATGACAATATACTCTATTTTCAGTTAACTAATAATAATATTCTCTATATTTTAGATCAAATAAGAATACAAATTGAATCATTTCGACGCCTAAATTAATCTAAAAATAAAAAATAATATTCTTAATTGATCAAAATAAGTGTTTATCTAGGAAATATTTTAATATAATCTTAATCTAATCTACCTTAATGATAAAACATGTTAGATGTCTTAATTATTCTTTTAAGTGTAATGCATCTTTATTTTTCAAGATCATTCTCATATCAGGAAGTAGTTTATTTATTCAGGTTAATAATTATGTAAAAGTCAAAATTAAACTAATTGTCAAAACTTTATTTCTTCTAAATAAACAGAATATTCATTTCCATTTAAAAAAAAATCACTGTTTAGTGGCGACCATATATCCTTTTCGTCTTGTTGAGGGTCAATTTTTGCAGTCTCCTGTTTAGGGTGATTTTTTTTAGTAATCTAACACATAATCTCTATCCGTTTAACATCATCCCAGTTTTACTTTTTGTGCCAAACCTAATCCCAAGGCATCTGTCGGCTGCAACCAACACGGTCCAATCGGATAATTATACAATAAAACCGTTACATCATGTTATTCGTAAAACAAACTAATTATACGTTGGCAATATAAAAAATAAAATAATAAAAATAAATAATAATTAAAAAAATTTCTATCGCATATACTCATTGATTTGATATAAAATAATGTGCTGCAACAGTTACATGGAATGAACACTCAAAAACATCACCTTTATTCTCCACATTTTCATAAGGCCTCCTTTAAAAAACTAGTATTAAATCTCACTTACCATATACCATACTTTTTAAAGGGAAAAAAATCTAGACTCTCACAAACAAACAACAAAAATAATTTAATTGTGGGAACCAACACAATCCACATAATTCTCTATCTAACCTATAAGAAAATAATTATGAAATTTCATCAAAATTGAACTTTTAAGCCACCCATGCCCTTGAGAGTCCGGGCAGCTTATTAGCTTTCTTGACTTTATAAAGAATTCAAGAAATGCCCTTTATTCTGCCATTAATAAATAATTGTGCAAACCAGAGAAGATAATCTTCTCTCTCAAATATCCACAAAAATCTGCCCGCTTCCTTTTGGATTATCATAGTTCATAAAAATCAAACCATTAAGCTTTCGATCTATCAAAAATGCGGGCAGATTTTATTCTTTTAGCTTCTGATATTTAAATTATTTATGTTTTGTTTTTTTTAAAAAAAATTGGAAGTACCCAGTTGGTAATTTGTTGAAATTATTGTTTAAGAAGAAGAAAAGACTGTGTCTTGAATTAATGGGGTTTCTTGTAGATTCACAAAAGGAAGGTGGGTTAGGTATATGGGGAAATTCTGTAAGAAGTTTGATTAGGAGAAAACAAGTTGATTCTGTTCATGCTAAAGCTCATAATTCTCATCATCAGTTAGCTAAGGAGCTCTCTATTCCGCACCTTATTGCTATTGGTACACCTTTAATTCTTCAAAAAAATTAAAGAAATTTTGGATTTTTTTTTTTCTTGAATGTGTGTGTTTTATTGAATTTGGGGTCTTTGTGGATGATGTCACTTTGCTTGGTTTTATTTGAATTATCATTTTTTTATGATATCAGTTTGTGTTGGTTCTGTTGTTGAAGTTGCAAGTTTTTTTTAGTGTCCAACCTTACTTTGATGACAAGTTTGCTTGAATTGTAACAGGAGTGGGCTCAACTATTGGAGCTGGAGTTTATATTCTTGTTGGAACAGTTGCTAGAGAGCACTCTGGTCCGGCTCTTGCGTTTTCCTTTTTGATTGCTGGAATTGCTGCTGCTCTCTCTGCCTTTTGTTATGCAGAGCTTGCGAGTCGTTGTCCGTCTGCTGGCAGTGCCTATCATTATTCTTACATATGCGTTGGAGAAGGGTGAGCATCAAAACCTTTATGGCATTCTATGTTTATTATTGTAATTCATGATCGAAAAATGTTTTATTATAATGGTTAAATTTCTCCAATTTGATAGATAGACGGTACTTCCTTAGTTATGTCCTTATTTAGGTGGTTCTTGATTTATATTCTATCATTTATTTAGGTGTGTTCCTAGTTTGTTTTTGATATTTCGGTTCAAGATTTTCTATTGTTAGAACTCGTAAGTAGTCATTTATCATTTTCAATGCGCAGTGTGGCATGGTTGATCGGCTGGGCTCTTATATTGGAATACACGATTGGTGGATCAGCGGTTGCTCGAGGCATATCCCCAAATCTGGTATAATATATTTCTCTACCCTGAATTTTCTTTCTCTCTCTCCTCCTTCCCTCCCTCTTTCTTTTTTCTAGTGTTAGCTTTATCTTTGTAGCTTTATGTATTCTTTCCGTCTTCTATGTTAGAGCTATTTTGATTTACTTTTCATATTCCTTGTCGCACTAGATATATGGTCTTATAATATTTTTTGTGTTTAGGCATTGCTTTTCGGCGGTCAGGACAGTCTACCTGCTTTCCTAGCTCGACAGCATATTCCAGGGCTTGATATTGTTGTTGACCCATGTGCTGCAATTCTAGTGTTTATAGTTACGGGACTTTTGTGTGTGGGAATCAAAGAGGTAATTTACTTTTATCTTAAGTGTTCATCCTTTTCTCATGTTTATATTTATTTTTAGCAAATTAACTTCATGAACACAATCAATTTTGCAGAGTACCCTAGTACAAGCAATAGTCACCACTATCAACGTCTGTGCCATGATTTTTGTCATTATAGCTGGTAGTTATTTGGGCTTCAAGAGTGGCTGGCCAGGATATGGACTTCCTACTGGGTAATTGGCATCCCATGCTAATAAAGTTGCACAAATTATTATTTAGTTGAGCGTGTAGCTAATGTATAAATGTGTGATGGGTAGGTTCTTTGCCTTTGGAGTGGATGGGATGCTTGCTGGATCTGCGACAGTGTTTTTTGCTTACATTGGTTTTGATTCCGTTGCTAGCACTGCTGAGGAGGTATTGATATTATTATTGTTGTTTTTATCATTGTTATTAATCGTTATGGGTCTTCTTCTCCTTCTTAAATTATTTTCATTAAATCTAATTATCAAGGATATTATTTCCTGCCTTGATACCCATTCTTTTACTCTTACATTATTTTGTTGTGTGGAACATTGTGATTTGTGGGCATTTGAAATTTTTGATTCTCTAACAGGTGAAGAATCCTCAACGAGATTTGCCTCTTGGCATAGGCTTTGCTCTGTCAATTTGCTGCAGTTTGTACATGCTTGTTTCAGTTGTCATAGTTGGTCTCGTACCTTACTATGAAATGAATCGCGATACCCCTATATCTTCTGCATTTTCTGATCATGGCATGCATTGGGCAGCGTAAGTTTGTAGTTTTATTTTAAGTGTGTGACGCATTAGTTGTTCCTATTGTATGCACGCAAATTGAATCCTTATGTTTATTGGCTCTTTTCATGTGCTTAATCCAGGTTCGTAATAACTGTTGGAGCTGTTATGGCTCTCTGCTCGACATTATTGGGCTCCCTCCTCCCACAGGTAATGAAAGTAATTTTCCTGTATTTACTTAATCATAATTGTTTAGCCAACTTAAATGTTGCTTCTTTCTTTCGGATGAAGAATTCTTGTGTTTATGACCTGCATCCGTGAATGTTAGCCTTCACTTGCATTTGAATGAGACCTTAGTCACATACCTACCTCATTTTTCTCTCCTGATTTACACACTTTTGGGTTTGTGGTAGGAAAACCCTGGTTCTGGAATATTAGTTATTTTTTTTTGAAAGCAATGTAATTGATACTTATCCAAATAGCAGGTTTGCTGGAAGTAGTTCATAGTTCATAAAAATTTAAAAGAAATCAGTATAATATATTAACAATTCTTGACCTGCTTATTTTGCCGTCGTCAGCAATCACAAAAGATGAGAATCATTAATATGTCACCGCAAGTATATGTCTTTTTCCTTTTCATGAATCTACTAGCCATTATTTACAAGTTCCAAAAGAAAATATGAAGAATAAAATGTTGAGTGCAAGATCTTTCTAATGATACATATGTGATGAATTATGCCCAGATTTTAAGTATCACTTTAGGCCTCATGTTATGACGACCATATGATAGGGAGGTTTGGCTTAATGGCCTCTCCAAGATGTAATGGTTTCTGGATGTGCATATGTAAATTGGGGACATCTAACACATTTTGTGGTGCTATGTGGTCAACAATTATTCACATGGATAATCTTATTATTGGATACCACCAAATCTGTCGCGCTGGAAGAAAAACAGTATCCTATGTCTTATACTCTCCGTTGGCTTGAGTTTTACAAGAAAACCAAATATTATGCTGATCTCTTTTGTTTATAAGGCTTCATTTCCGTGTGCAGTTAACGTTTATTTGGAATCTGTATTTTCTGCCTAGTAAAATCATATCCATATCTTTTCCTTTCACAGCCACGGATTTTAATGGCAATGGCTAGAGATGGATTACTGCCACCGTTCTTCTCAGACGTTAACAGAAGTACTCAAATTCCAATAAAGAGCACAGTGGTGACTGGTATTGGTGCTGCAGCATTAGCATTTTGTATGGACGTTGACCAATTAGCAGGAATGGTAAGTGGAGGTTTTAGCTTAACAATCAGTATCTTCATATAGTTCAGGAAAGACTGAACACCTCTACCTTATATATTTTAAACTAAGCAAGATTCACATTTACCCTATCCGTTTCCGCTGAAACGGTTGGCAGTTTTCTAATTAACAATAAATGACATCAAGTCGGGAATATGGGGAAGTCTCTCTTTGCTTTGTTTCGCTGTCAAAGAGAGGCAGGATTAGTATAAGATGTCAGTTTCTTCTTTTTTCTTTTAGGCATAGGAAATGCCAACTTTCGGATCTAATATGGTTATATTTTGGCTGCACTTGAAGCAGTTGATATTGGTTTAGAGTGTTAAATTTTGACTGACGTGCTATGAGTTAAAAAGTTAGTATGAAGTTGTATTTCCACCTACATTTTGATTTTCTTCTTCCCTGTAAATTTATTTACATAAGACTAGAGGCAGCACCTTCTAATTGTGGCAATTTTTGCAGGTCAGTGTGGGCACCCTTCTTGCTTTCACCATGGTTGCAATTTCTGTACTAATTCTGAGATATGTCCCACCAGATGAGGTACCATTTCCGTCCTCACTTCAGGACACAATTGATTCTGTCTCATTGCAGTACAGTGGGAGTAGTCAGGATATTAAAGGTGATAAGTCTGAGGTTCATTCTGGCATTTCTAGCACATTGCCTTTACTAGGAAAAGCTAGTGCTGCAGTTGTGGCCGTAAAAAAAGAGGCTCAAGTCAACTGTAAGTTTCTTGAAGTTCCTATGCTTTTAACTTAATTTAGATACTAGGTTCTTAAGATTCTCCTCTGTTCCAGTCCACCACATGTCTTGGTATCTTCTCCAAAATCATCGTAACTGCCTGTGGGCAATTTGTCTCATTTACTTTTATAATACCAGCTCTAATTAGACAGCATATATGCGATGTCGAAGTTATCACAATGTCATTAAGTGTCACACTGAAGAATATAAAACAGTTATTAGGTATTTGGAAGTGAGGATATTTTAAATGTGGCATAAGATGTAGCTCTTTCACTCTGCTGTAATAAATTATTGTAGAGTGCTGACCTCGGTGGAATGGAGCTATTATTTTGCTTGTTACTATATTAATCCACAGAAGTTGGGGCTTATTGACTCATAAATTCACACTAGTATAAATGCACAATCTATATTACCTTTTCTCGCCTCTCGGACTTTCTAATCTCTTCTGTTGGTTATTCGTTTCAGGCGTTCTAAAAGAAGTGAACAGAAGAAAAATTGCTGGCTGGACCATAGCATTGACATGTATTGGAGCATTGCTTCTTACATATTCAGCTACGAACCTGAGTCTTCCCTGGTGGGTTGAGCTAGATTAGCTTTTTTTAGTTGTATTGGGACAATAAGTTGTACTTGTGTGCATATCCTTAATTTCTTGTCTGCATGCATATAAATATGAAAACTAACGTGGCTTTCAACTGCTTCACTTGTGAATAGTTGTAATTGCATATGGTGTAGTGGTTTTGGTCTCTGTCAAATCATTCGAATATGTGTTTGAATCATTCATCAGGGTTTTCCGCTTTACATTGTGTGGTGGTGGTGGTGCCCTCCTTCTATCTGGTCTGGTTGTGCTTACCTGTATCGAGCAAGATGATGCAAGACATAGCTTCGGGCATTCCGGAGGTATGCATTCTTCATTATCCATTTTAAACAGGTTGTTTAGTTGTACTATCAAAATATATTTATTCGCGTATAGCTTCGGGTATCTATGCTTGTTTAAGTTTTGTCGACGAGGTTTAAAGACAATGTTGGAAATATTTCTAAGGCGATTTTGAAGTTTGGAAAATTTGATTAATTTTCAGGTTTTACTTGTCCATTGGTTCCGCTCCTTCCGATCATGTGTGTCCTCATCAACCTTTACCTGCTGATTAACCTGGGGTTAGTATTGCATCAATGCATCTGCAGTTATTTATTACCATTCAACGGTTTATATGCTTTTCAGTGAATGTGCATATCCATGTGGATATTTCCTTGGCAAAGTTTATTTAGTTTTTTGCAATTTTTTGGATGTTGCACTTATAACGGGTGTTTTGTTCTTATTGCTGCTGCACTTTGATTTCAGTACTGCTACATGGACCCGTGTCTCGATTTGGCTGGTGATCGGAGTATTTGTTTATGTCTTCTATGGGCGGAGACACAGCTCGCTTCTTCATGCGGTGTATGTGCCTGCAGCTCATGCTGATGAAATTTATCGCAGTTCTGGAGATAGTTTAGCTTAGAAACAGCATAATTATTTTGTTGTATCATTATGGGAGCTCCCCGCATTATTTTCCCCCTTCCCCATGTATGGTTTGCAATCAGTATTGTGTGTACATTATTAAAATATATATAGGGGGTGGCTTCTTGGGGATTCCAACAAACAATGTAAATAGTTTGCAAAATGAAGAAGAAACATCTCATTTCTTTTCCTTATCCAAAGTATAATAATGTATTTTATAAACAAAAATTAAGTATATTTGAGCCATAAACTTTTTATGCATCTAAATGCATCTTCAATAGTATTCTTTTATTTTAAGAAGAGTATTTGGAAAAGAGTAAATATTTTTAATTTTAGTTAAATGAACTCTTTAATATTAATTCTTCATTTTATTTTATTATCATAAATAATAAAATAATAATTAAATATTAATTATAAACTCAAACTTTTTAATCTATTCATTCAGTTTTTATATTAAAAAATAAAAAATGTTATATTATAAAATAAAAGGTAACCAACTTTTTATGAGATTGAGAATTTTATCCTTGAAAAATGAAGTAAAAATTGGAAATGAGTTTCGACTCTACTTTCAATATAAATAATAAAAGTCTATTGCACTTTTAATTTATTATCAAAGTCTTTATATTAAAGAGTGAATTTTATTTTCTAAAAAAAGAAGTGAATTTTAAAGAGTCATCTAAAAATATTTTTACTAGTAAAGTATGGGGGATTTGTTTGATTTGATTTCATAATTGTAGTGCAATCAATAATAATAATTCTGCTTTTTCTAATAGTTTTAAAAAAGACATCCATAATTATGTTGGAAAAAAGTTTACACCAAATTGTTTATGGACCTCTTAATATAGGAACTCTACTAGTCTTCAAATTTTATTTTAATTTTTCAATATGTAATACCTCTGATATCTTTTGGTTTAATCCTAACATTTAAATTTCATAATCCAAGTTCAATTTGGAAGAGAATCAAATCTGGATATTTGAATATGAAAAACAAATAATCTTGACACTCGGAGGAAAAAAAAACATTGATCACCTATGATAATTAACAAACTTAATTGGAAGGATCTGTTCTGACTAATCAAAAGGAATAGAATATCCTTTTGAGCATAATTTGATGTCTACTCATTTCTATATAAACCTACAAACTGTTTGTCTAATTCTTATAATCAATTTCTAAAAGCACTGTATCACTAGCTAGCAAAAATGGCAGTCCAATTGTTAGTTTTTTCTCAGCTACTTGTACTTGCATTAGGGTGCAATATGCATTTTGGGAAGAACAGAAAGTTGACTATACTGCAAGTTGCACTACGGAGAAGGCAAAACTACGCCATGCCTGGATGTTTTTCCTAACCAAATGCCCGTCAAAGTTCTCTATTAGCAGGTACAACCATTACTAGCTTAGCAAGGTCATATGACTTGAAGTCTCTGCCATAACATAAGCAAAGATCCAGCGGTGTCATTCCATCCTGAATATATCGAGCCAAAAGTGTCAGTTTTGTCGGCTATAATTTAGCAGTCACACACAGTGGCGGAACCACTCACAGCCTTTTAGCCCGGGCTGCCATCAATTTTTTTTTAAGGAAAATAGGTAAGGACCGTAAGGTTTATAATGAAGTCAGGGCTAGAGGGCGGTTAAGCCTGGGCTGGAACAAAATTCCGGTTCCGCCACTAGTGACGCGCAAAATTTAAACATTTACCATGTTTCTTCTATTCTTATCTGCACCGTTCACTAACAGAACTTTAACTATATCTCTCTTTCTAGTTTGTACTGCAACATGCAAAGGAGTCCAACCTTCCTACAACGAGGTTAAAAACATGTTCTGATGGTCAATATAAGCCAAAAATACATTACTAGTAGGTTTTAGAATCTGTACTTACATTATCCGCAACATTGACATCAACATTGTGTTTAATTAATAACTTCACCGTCTGCATTGCACCAACCTGAGCTGCATAGTGCAAAGGGCTAGCACCATCCTGTAGATAGGATAAATGGACAAGGGCTTAAATGCTAGATATACTTGAAAAAAAATCAAGAAGAAAAGGTAAAAGAAAACGGGAGGTCAAAGAAATCTAGTCGCATTAAAATTTTATCCTCACCCGGTCTAAAACTTGAAGGTTTGCACCTTTTCTTACAAGATGACTAATCACAGCCTCCTTTTTACCAATAATTGCCTTATGCAGAGCTGTAAGACCATCCTATTGCTCCAGCGAGTGAAAAGTTAGTGCTCAAGGTGAAAGGAGATAAGGAAAAACAATTTTTTAAATAAAGACTGAATACTGCTTCTAATTAAATTCACCTTATCAACACTGTCAATATCAAGTCCATCTTTTACCAGCTTATCCATAAACCGTATCTGTCCTGATAGTGCCAGTGTCTGGAGCGGCCTCCATTTCGCCTGAAAAATGGGTTTTACAATGAACATGGCAATGATAAGCTCTAGGAAACTAAGTCAAAATTCATTAATTTGAGCTTTTTCTATATCACGTGGTTGAATGCATGTTCTCTGCATGCACTGCAACTTTCATGCAAGAAAAAAAATACTGAAAGTTAAAAGGCTGCTCAAGGTTCTAATAACTTACAGTTGATAGTTTGTTGAGGTTATAAGTTCCATTCTGTTGTAATATTGCTCTTTCTTCTGGACCTAGAAGTTCTTCAACCTCTGCAACAAATTTTAATCATCAGCTATCATAGCAATCAAATTAGTCAAAATAGCTCAGTGAAACTGAGTATAAGTTTGACTTTTGTCCATATCAAAGAGGCAAAAACCTCGAACAACTTTCAACCACTGGGGTTAGTAAGTTCTTTTCTCTATGAACCTGATAAATGCCTGTGCTAGAAAGGCTAAGTGAAAATGTCCATTTAGTATATCCCACAATAAGAAAAAGAGATTAATACTTGTGCAGAAAGGACATTCTGGATACTCTTGCAATATTCCTATCCAGATCAATTGTAACCATCAAGTCAGGTAAATAAAAAATATGAGATGAGCTTGAAGGACATTGTACGGTTAGTTTCCTCTCTATTTCCCCCCTGTCTAAGCTCCACGTAGATGCATGTTTTTTATATAGTCAATGAAGTTCCTGAGATTATGGCGTAGTTGCAATTTCATCAATTTATTGATGATTAGATACTTTTTAAACCTGTGAAGGTAGCGACTATTGACATTTTAGTAAAAACAAGTTAACATCATAGAACCTAAGCCATTAAATGTGTTTTCTGGTTAAACCCCATTTACCTTTGATTACTGAAAAATAGCAGTTTGTGGTTTCTTTGGATTATTTTTGTCTTCAAAAACAGATTGTATGCTTATAAACCGAGGATGTGTTTTCTAACTTTATCATACACATGAAACTTTCAATTTACAGATGAATTAAGAGCAGATAAATGTTACTCAAGATCATTAAACAAACTATCATCTGGTATAACATCTATTTCACTTTTATTCAACAGACACGAGGAACCTATCATCTTCCTAAAAGCAAGGTTATGTTAACTGGTGAAGGATTTTTGTGTGCTAATGAAATGAATTGCATTTTAAAAATGAGCTTATTTTTGATAGAAATTTGGGTTTGATCTAATCAATAATTTTACGTACATTTTCCTCCACATATTATGCAAGGAAACTAAATCACTGAGTGCTATAATTCACATCAGGAACGGGAAGGAATGAGACATTAGCAGACATGTATACAAGAAACAGAAAAAGAAAAGAAATATTCTCTGTTAATCAATCATTAATTAAAACTTTGGCTGTGGATTCTCATACAAAAATGTCAAACTTTCTAGCCACATCCTTCTCTAACCAGAAGCATAAAATTTATACAATTAAGCTTGGATGCTGAATGTTGAATCATATACTGAAAACAAGAGTGCATTTCGTTCAAGTACTTCAGAAGCTGGGATTTTAAATCTATAGCAAACTACCTATCATGTCAAATTCAGCTACATTTCTTATATGTTCTAACAAACTAGTTCCTCCCTAAACAAATTCACCATAAAGATCATAATATAGTCTCCGAAGCATGTTTTTTCTTCTTTTCCGCTCGTTTTGGTATAATAAATTCAAGGAAAATGTAGCAGAAAAGGGGGAAACAAGATACCTTTCGCAAGCTCCTCATCGTAACCGCTTGATCCCGAATCATCAACTCTTCTACTAGTCGAGGCAGCATACATTTCTTCCTCTGAACCTTCCTCATCACTGTGTTCTGCGGAATTATAACCACGCCTAGTAGTAGATGCAGCACGTGTTTCGTCCTCCTCCCAATCACTCTCATAATCCATATCATTTTCCGCTTGTTCTTCGTCATCTTCATCATAGTCACTACCGCTTCCATCATTAGGATCTTCCCAAACTCCCGGCAAAGTTTCCGACGGCTCAGCCCATTTTGACCCGACTCGACAAGTAACTGGATTTTTCTTCCATTTCTTAGCAAGAAGAGAAACGAATCTTCCGGTTGGAAAACTATTGGATGCTCTGAAAATACTAAAATTGGGAGCAGCAGAGAATTGCGGAAACACGCAGTTGAAAGGATAAGTATTTGTAGCGGTAACCAACATTTTCTGGTTCTATTCAACAGCAGCAAACATTAAATTAGAGGAAGTTAGCAAAACAGAAATCAAATTGCTGAATTTCTACTTGGAAAAATAGGCATTGATACACACCTCAACACTGCCAATAACCGCTGCAACTCAGAGGATTTGGGTATCTTTGATGCTAAATATTCATGGATTTTACTGTCTCGACTTAAGAGTAGCCATTTACCTTCTTAATTTGTAAATAATGATTAATTACCACGTAAATTAAGGGGTTTACTATTCGCCGTCCCAAATTACTACCCACCGCCCAAGTTTTAACTGAAATGCCCCTAACATAATTTCAATTCAAAAACAAAAAAAAAACAAAAATCCTCTCAACTCAAAAATATCTCAAACTCAACCTAAAATTCCGACAATAACCGGAGCCAATTTATGTCGCAATCAACGGGAAATAAAAGACGGAAACCTCCGGTAATTAATTTTTTTCGTTTTTAACTGTTTTAATAAAAAAGAATTTTTTTTTATTTTTTTTAAGGGCCATCGCCCGGCGATGGCGATGGCCCTGTGCACCATCGCCCGGCGATGGCGATGGCCCTGTGCACCATCGCCCGGCGATGGCGATGGTGCACAGGGACAATCGTCCCCGAGGGACGATTGTCCCAGTGGACCATTGTCAATGAGGGACGATGGTCCCAGTGGACCATACGATGGTCCACTGGGACAATCGTCCCTCGGGGACGATTGTCCCTGTGCACCATCGCCATCGCCAGGCGATGGTGCACAGGGCCATCGCCATCGCCGGGCGATGGCCCTTAAAAAAAATAAAATAAAAATTAAAAAAATTAAAAATTTAAATAAATAAAAACCGATTATTCACCGGAAGTTCCGTCTTTTATTTTTAGTCGATTTTGACATTTTTATTGTAAATTCACTCGGATATTCGTTGGGTTTTTAATTGAATTGAGAGAATTGAATATTTAAAAAAAAAAACTGAAAATGGCTTAGGGATATTTTGGTAAAAAGTTGGGCGGTGGATAGTAATTTGGGACGGTAAATAGTAGTCCACTAAATTAACTCCGTGAGCAACTGAATTTTAAAGTTGGTGGTCGGTGGATTAACATCATTTTTATAAATTAGTTTACGAAAAAATTGCTAATCGAAAGGGCAATTAGCTTATAAGTTAAAAGGAAAAATTATAAAAATAGGATACACTAACTATTAGCAGTAATTTTAAGACTAATTTATCTATAGAGTTCATTTATGCATTAATGGTCCATTACTAAATTAAAGGAGTATATTGCTACTTAAGTTTAGTATCGGGGTTGTTGAGACTTAAGTTGCAATTTTTCTCATGAATTTGTAATCAATGAGCAATTAGAATATAAATTAACATTATGGAAAAATTGGTCTTCAATTGGTGTTTATTATCAATTAATTAAATTTTATATCCTTTTAATCAATTTGCTCCATTTTTACACCTGACTCAGTGTGTATGATTCACCTCTAATAATAGGTGAGTACATTTTTTAACTATCAATTTGCCCCCTAAATTTATATATTGTGCTCAAAAAAAAATTCAGTACGGTTCGGTTCGGGAAAAGTCAATGGTCAACGGATATTTTTCGGTTCTGAATATTTTTAGTCCGGTTTTCGGTTCGATTTTGGAAATATTCAGGAGCCGTGCATACCTCTAATATAATATAAATTGGTGCTACGTCAATCGTGCAACAAATTACGATATGTTTGCAATGTTATGACATTGAATAATAATAAAATAAGCAATAATTGAATATTTTCTATCGTAATTGCTTATTGGCTTTCCACTTTGTATATTAATCCGAATTTCTTAAAACATTTATTGATGTCTTCTAGTTAAAACTTAACATTTAAATTTTATAAACCAAATTTAAAAATTCAAACTCAGAAAAAGAATCAAATTTGAATATTTAAAAGAAAAAAACCATATCCCTTATGATAGTTAACTAACATATTTTCGAAAGATTTTATTACAGAATATCCTGAGCATAATTAATCTTACTCATCTCCATATAAACCTAAAACATAGTTTCTTTAATGCTTATAATCAGTTTCGATCATCACTTATCATTAGCGAGCAAAAATGGCAGTCGAGAGAAGAATGCAGAGTCTCTCTCTTTTTCGCTTAGTGTTAGTGTTTTCTCAGCTACTGGTACTTGCATTAGGTCGCAAAATGCAGTTTGGGATGACCGGAAAGTTGAAGATACTGCAAGTTGCCGATATGCACTACGGCGATGGTGCAACTACGCCGTGTGAGGATGTGTTTCCTGACCAAATGTCTACCTGCTCTGATCTCAACACCACCGCCTTCCTCCGCCGCGTCATCCTGGCTGAGAAGCCTGATTTAATCGTCTTCTCCGGTAAGTATTACTCATCCTTTGTTTTTTTACGTCTAACTCTATTTTGTTAGTATTCATCCTATATATATTTTTTATTTACATATTTTCCCCATATTTCGTGTTATCTGTTTTTTTTTTAAATGTCGTTTTTCGATATTCATTTGTGTAGTTGCCATTTTCGGAGGTCATTTCACCCCTCGAACTTGTCACAAAAACGATAGATTATGTCCAAATTTGCATTTTTTTGATAAAAAACAACATCAACTTGTCAATATTGAATTTTAGTGTACACTGATTTAAAATTGACAAACTGCGATTTGAAAAACAAAATACATAAAGTTTTACAATTTTAACCTTTTATACCAAATTGAAGGATGGAATAAACCTTGGTTGCCACAAAACTATTGTGTTTATGCGTTGTTCTACGTTTTAGACATACGCGGTTTTCTTATAAAACTCTGTATTTATAACCTATTCTTTTGTAAAGAATATGGTTTCAATGTTTTTTTGTTTCGGTTCTTCTCATTTTAGCACTCGATTTTCATGCTACGTAGATTCCTATTAACAAAATTACATGATTTGTGAAACAGGTGACAATATTTTTGGAATAGATGTGACTGATCCAGTAAAATCAATGAATTTAGCATTTGGACCAGCAATTGAATCAAACATACCATGGGTGGCTATATTAGGAAATCATGACCAAGAATCTACATTTTCAAGACAAGAGGTGATGAAGTACATAACGACTCTTAAAAACACTCTCTCGCGAGTCAATCCTGTGGGAGTAGGGGCTCATGTTCTCAATGGGGCTGGAAATTATAATCTTGAAATTGGCGGTGTTATAGGTTCAAAATATGAAGATAAATCACTTCTTAATCTTTATTTTCTTGATAGTGGTGATAACTCTAATGTCGATCATGTTTATGGTTATGGTTGGATTAAAGCCTCTCAGCAGCTTTGGTTTCAACAAACTTCTCAAAGGCTTCGGGTACGAGTTTCATTGCGCCCTCTCTCTTTTATACTTGTAAGAAAATAAAACGCTAAAATGAAAAACAACAAAATAATACTACTTTTTATATAAAATTTCAGTGTCTTAAAGATATTATCAAAAATATAAACAAAACGTCAAAATAACGGGATCAAAAGGTCGAAAAGACTTAGAAATCAATCATTCATAACTACTGATGAAGAATTCGTAGAAAAATCGAATCATTTAGATCATATGTGTGTTCCCTCTTGTTTTTTTCTTCTTTTTTAAGATATAATTTCAGTCCTTTCATATATACTCGTTTTTATTTACAGAGAGAATATATGAGCGAGCCTAACCCTCAGAGATCATCGGCACCTGGACTTGCGTACTTTCACATCCCGTTGCCTGAATTTAGAAATTTTAACTCATCAGATATCACAACAGGGGAGAAACAAGAAGAATCCAGTTGCTCTGATTTGAACTCCGGATTTTTCTCGACAGTGATGGAGGCTGGAGATGTGAAGGCTGCTTTTGTCGGACACGATCATCTGAACGACTTTTGTGGTCAGACGTACGGTGTTCATCTTTGTTATGCTGGTGGTTTTGGATACCATGCCTATGGCAAGGCTGGATGGTCGAGGAGAGCAAGGGTTGTTGTTGCATCTTTGGAGAAGTTCCGATATGGGAAGTGGGGAGCGGTCAAGTCAATAAAAACATGGAAACGCCTTGATGATCATGGACTCACTACTATAGATCGTCAAACCCTCTGGAGCAAGGAACCGACAGGTGAATATATATTTTATGTTATTTCCTACTTTCTATCCCATTCACCTGTTTACATATTTACCTATTCATTTGCATCAAGCAGGACGGTCCAAAAACAAAAGAATTACCGGAGAGCTTAAAGATTAGCGCACCATACAGAGTACCGATCCTTCCCCACCGGTTTGATTAGAGGCAAAGGAATACCTTAGGAATATTGTCAGTTAGAAATGTTTTGCATCTTTTGATATCACTTGTTAATTAGGGACAATAAAATATCTCAATAAGTTGACAAATAAAAAGCTATGTGATTGTGAGATTCGAGTAAATTATTTTACTTATAATTAATATTAACAATTTAGTTGGATCTTACGAATCAATTCTCAATCCACAATTCAAATCTCAATTTCACAACTGTGATTACAACCCGTAATTTGGGGATCAGTATTAGATATATGAGTTAATAAGCAACAGCATTTGCGGAAGATTCTCAAGGGCCACTGTAAAAATAGCTCCAAGTACAAAAATCATCACAAAAGCTAACAATACCTTTGCAATGTACACAGAACCGAACCCCGATTCAGAAGCTGACATTGGAGTGCCATCAGTGTTCTGCTTGAGGAAAAAGCAAAATGCAGGTTACCATTAAATATTTGCAGCTACAGACATAAACATTCCTCCATACTCAAACAAATTTGTTATGTCACATTGATCACGTAAAAAAAAAATTCAGCTTATGGCTGATGTCTGGGAATAGCCGAGTATGCAGATGCAAATTGATAAACAGCAAGACAGAAAAATTTAAAGAAAGGTTTGCTAACTCGGTTTCTCTGGATTGTCACCGTATGATAGAAATAAACAGAAAACTATTTCAAGATAAAGATACTAGTCTAAACTCTAAAGTATCTGTATTGTGACCTGAACTATGTTATCGTGTTCGCTTAGGAATAACAAATTTAAGTAAATCTACATATGAACGTATGAATCGATGACTAGGGTTCTGTCGAGTTCAACAAAGCTGAAGTGTTTGCCATCAAGAGACAAATTTTCATAGATTTAAAATATTTAGAATTTGTTGATAAAATCTGAGTGTACTCAACCATATTTGATCTTCAAAATTCCCAGAAACCAGATTCAACATTATTTTGCAACAATAGAAAACATAACACAATTCAAATCACATAAAACCATACCATAGTAGATTCATGTGCTGGAATCAGCCGGATGCGTTCTGTTTTTCCTGCACCTACACAGTGAAATTACACAAATAAATAACTAAAACAACCCGCCATAAGTAAAAAAGAAGACAACTTTATTGAAAACCCATGAATAATAATCATTCAAGAGCAGAATTAAAAGGTACCCACCAGAATGTGATACAGAAACAGCTCGCAACTTCCAACCATGGCCATAATTGACAAGAAGAGCATCAGGGCCAAAGCTGATGGGTTCCTCCCCATCTTTAACAGCTTCAATATAAGAAGACCCGGTTTCGAATTTTGTGTTTATTAAAGAAACTGCAAATCCTGCCTTGGTACCAGCTGCAAAGCGGCTAACTTTGCCCAGAGTGTTGGATGTGACTTCAAGAAACTGTTGAATATTGTGAATTTACGAGTCAGTAAAGAAAAAGAATTGAATTGAATAACTTGAATTGAATAGAGGTAGTGGAATAGAATTTACAGGAGGAGGTTGAGGAGAATTGACTTTTGAATCCTCTTCTTCTTCTTGTTGTTTGTCTGCCATGATTTGTCAACTCTTCCAGTTGTCGATCTACAAAGCAACTCCTTTTCCGGTATATATAACCATACGATTTTAATTTTTATATTAGAGCATTATGGTAAAGAATAATAATTCTAAAAGGAGTTGTTACTCTAACAGATATTATTTGAACAAAAGATCACTTTACCCCTCAACTTAGCACAAAATATTAAAAACATTCAAATTAAAAAAAAAGAATCAATTTTATCCCAAACTTGTCAAAAATAGTACAAGACCTCCCCTTCCCACTCTCACCTATACACTCTTCGGTTTTGATAGTGGTTTTATTTTATCAAGGTGGTTTTTGATAGAATTTTTTTTAAATGGTCCTTATTTTTTAAACATTTCAAATTAATATCTAATAATTAAAAAAAAAACAATTTCATCTTTTTAATTTAAAATTTAAAATAACAAATTAATTCTCCAATTTTTAAGTTTTTACAAAGAAAATATTTTTTAATTTATAAATATATTAATAATTTTATAAAATCAAAAACCTTAAATATATTAATAATTTTATAAAATCAAAAACCATAAAAAATATACACTCAATATTAAATCGGCCCCTTGGAATGAACTCGGTGGGTCTGTACATCACTTTTATTATGGGAGTGGGTTTGTTCATCTCTCCCTTAATGGAAGAGTTTACAGACCTATGAACAGATCTAGATAGGTCTGTTCAAATCTGCTCTTCGAGGAGCAGATCTGTTGCTCTTCAAGAGGAGCAACAACTCCTTTTTTCCGGCGAGGAGGCTCTTCCTCCTCGCCGGAATTTTAAAAAAAGTTATTTTTTTTTTGGAAAATGTTCAAAATGGCCCATAGATTAATTAGAGTTTAATTATGCTTAATTAGCATTTGAATATGATTAATTATAGTAAGATGTCACGTCAGCATAAGGGTGTTTTTGAGCCGGTTTTACCAAGTTCATGATAAAAGTGACCCGGTTTTTTCAATTTGGACATTTTTGATACTTTGTGCCAACTTAAGGGGGTAAAGTGATCCTTTGTTTGATATTATTTAGACACTTACTATTCTTTAAAATCTAAACATTTGCCTCTTTTATTAATTTTTTAATTGTTCAATTTAAAAGGTTCTTTTTATAATTGAATAAAGGATCACTTTCACCCCCGAACTTGCGTCAAAGTATCAAAAAAGTCCAAAGCTGGAAAACCGGATCACTTATACCCTGAACTTGTGTAAACCGGCTCAAAAAGACCCCTTTGCTGACGTGGCACCTTAATTGGAGAGTGAGATTTAAATTAATCATATCTTACACTAATTAATTATAATCAACACTAATTAATCAAATTTTATCACTAATTAATTATAATATACCATTAAATAAATGAGGGACTTTTTTGACTTTTATCCAAAAAATATTTTTAATTTTTTTTGGGAGCTGCTGCTCCTCGTTTTTTCGAGGAGCAGCAGCTCCTCAATTTTCTGACTGCTCCTCATCGGAGGAGCAGTGCTCCTCGTTTTCACGAGGAGGCTCTGCTCCTCAGATGAGGAGCAGAGCCTCCTCGTTAGGA
The DNA here is from genome assembly GCF_937616625.2 of Mercurialis annua. Lineage (NCBI taxonomy): Eukaryota > Viridiplantae > Streptophyta > Magnoliopsida > Malpighiales > Euphorbiaceae > Mercurialis > Mercurialis annua. The sequence goes on along the minus strand of NC_065570.1, from coordinate 4,564,468 downwards.
GCTCTGCTCCTCATCTGAGGAGCAGATCTGCTCCTCCGATGAGGAGCAGAGCCTCCTCGTTAGGAGCTCTGCTCCTCATCTGAGGAGCAGAAGCTCCTCGGAAAAATGAGGAGCTGCTCCTCAGTTCCGGCGAGGAGGAGCTCCTCCTCGCCGGAAAACATTTTTTTAAATATAAAAATAAATAAAAATGTAAAATATACAATAAAGTCCTTATATTTTTAAATATTATTAATAATATAAATAAAGTTTTAAATTAAATTATTAATTTGAAAGCCTTATATGTTAATTTTAAAGTTTTATATGTTAATTTAAAAAAATTGAAAATTTTAAGCACCATTTTAACCTTTTTTTTGGATAAAACCACTTTGAAATGAAAACCACTATCTAAAACCGGAGAGTGTAACTCACTCTCTGAGGTGAGAGTGGGGAGGGGTGTTTTTGAGCCGAAATACGCAAGTTCAGGGTATAAGTGATCCTATTTTCCAGCTTTGAACTTTTTTGATACTTTGACGCAAGTTCAGGGGTGAAAGTGATCCTTTGTTCTTTTATAATTATATGTCCAAAATTTTTGAATTCTATTTTTTAATATCTAAATTTTTATGATTTTTTTACCAACTACGACAAAATTTTATGTAAATTTTATATAAAAAAAATTATATAAAAATTTGATCGCAATTAATAAAAGACGTAGATACTTGAATTTTATTTGAATATGACTATAAAAAAATGAAAATTGAACATAATTATAATTTATAAAAATTAAAAAGTTTAGTTGTAATTGATAAAAAAATATAGAAATTTAGATTTGAAAAATAGTTTAACTTTTTTTATCATAAAGTACGAAAAGGTTGTATAGAGAGAATTTAAAACCCAAAAAAAAATTATATAATGTTGCCGTTGCGCCATATCATTTGTACTACAAACCAATGTCGCGTTACCTATGTGAAAAATTTAATGGTAAAAAAATTTATAACACAAATGTTCATTGACTTTTTGTAACTATGACACGCACAACTATGTATGAGATAAACATTCAAAGACAAAATACAAAACTTGAAATATAAACCAAATCATTGCAAAAGTATTCTTCTACTTTTTTTTTTTTTTTGATAAAAAAGTATTCTTCTACTTATTAGATTGTTGAGAGTTGAATCTAATCGATCATTTTTTTTTTTGGCCATTCACTATGATAAAGCCAAACATCTCGTTATCTATAGATCTATAAACTAATTTTATTTTTTTTAGAATCAATAAACTAATTAAATTAATCAGCCTCTCAAAGACCATAAAACAAAAAAACTGACCATTATTGCACATATAAAAGAACAGCCAAAACCATTTCATCTAAGCACTACTTTTTTTTATTACAAGTCATAAATGAAGGAAAAAGGACTTTTCAAATTTTAAACAGAGTTTTGATGAACTTCATAATGTTAAAGGAACTAAGAAATTGATAAAATGTAAATGCTCCTGATATTATATAGCCTCAATAATAAATAGAGGCAAATTTCATAAGCTAACTGGTAAAACCAAGTAGAGCATGAAATCACTGGACTGTAATAACTCATAAGAACATCATCCCCTTTGCACAGGGGTGGCTACTTTTTCTAAAGATGCCCGTTACGCAAGTGCCTGCAACTTCCTTCATAACAAATATACACAGATAAATCTGCATCTCAAGTAGATTTCACTGATCCGAATTCAAAACCTTATACCAAAAGGACAGGATGTGCGTAGTAATACATTCATTTCTAGGAAATTAGGGATTCAAAACTGAGGATTCGAAAGTTCATCGCTGCTCCCAGTCCTTCAACTTCTTACTTCCTTTAGGTTTAGCGATAGGAGCATTCATTCCAGCCATTTTTGTATTATACTTGGCACGAAGAGCATCATTATATGTCCACCTGCAACACACATCATCAGTTTTTGTTTTAGGAAACTAAATATTACCCAGTCTGTTCCACCACTGACAGTGCACTACTATTTATATATCAAGAAAAAACATTATGCAGATCCAAACATAGGCTGCCATCAATTGATAAGTAACAAGTTTATTTGTTGTGCTCAATTCTAGCAAATATTTAAACAACTAAAAGTGGAATATGAGACCTTAATAATCAAAATTAGTAACGATCTTATTGGATCAGAGCCCAATTTCTTTGTTTGTTAGTTCAAAATAACTAGCTATAATATTTATTTACAGTCACACGAACAATAATAGAGAAAAATTTATATCAAGTTATGGCGATTTAACTGGATTTATTTCAGAGTTTTTCTTGTAACTCTAATCAATCATGCTGAAGAAAAAGGGAGAGCAGCAAAAGATTTTTAATAATCAAAGGGAAAGCAACTTACGGAGTGTTCCAATCTGTAGTATCCTCATTGACAAGATGGGTCCATTTAGTTCTTCCACTACGACCAAAGTGCTTAACTTGCATGACCTTGGGTAATATGGATTTGTCCATCTTATCTTCTCCAGTTGGGGCAGAGAAATCACGCTTGTAAATGTCATTGGATCCAGCAGTGGCATCAGGATTATCCTGGAAGAAAGCACCCTTGTGATAAAATTTCTGCATAAACCTCCACTTCTGCTTTGGCGGTGCAGCAGGTTTGGGATTCTTCCTCTCCCACTCTCTCCTCTCCTCCTCTGTCATATTTCTCACCCTCTCGACCTCTTCCTTCTCCTTCAACATTGCCTCACGATCCTCTCTATCCCTCTTAATTCTTGCAATCTCTCTCACCTTCCAAGCTTCGTACTCCTCAGCCTCATTGATTTCATCATCAGTGTCAACATCAGCAATACTTGCCTCCAATTCCAAATTCTTCTGGATAAGTTCGTCCTTCTGAATCTCCTCGACCAAGATTTGCTTTGTCTCGATCTTCCTCGCCTCCAACTTCCTCCTCGCCTTTTCCTCGAGCTCTATTTCTTCAGCCTCAAGACGCTCACGCTCAGCTATGGTTTCCCTCTCTGCCTTTGGCACAAAGATGGGCTTTACCATGGCTTTACCCATCATTTCCTCTTCAGAATCAGTCTCATATTCAGATTCCTCTTCTTCCTCCTCCTCTCCTTCTTCCTCCTCTTCTTCAGGAGGGAAAACAGTTTGTTCTTGCTCTCTCAACCGTGACTTCTCCTTAATCAATCTTCTCCTTTCCTCCACCGCGTCTTCATCATCTTCCTCCATATCCGCCCATTCCTGTTGCCGAATTTCCTCCTCTTCAGTGGAAATAATCTCAGCTTGTCGAATACGCCGGTGATCAGCTCTAACTTCCTCACGGTTATCAATTTTACTCTTGGCCAAACGCCGCAACCGAGGATCATCTTTTCTAGCAACATCAGAATCTTGATGAGCAGGAAAAGCTTTCTCAAGGCCAGCTGCCCTAGTCGTCTTTATATTATCATCTTCATCAGCATCATCCGCCCACTCGGGCGCTTTACCCGGCCAATACCTTTTCACTTTAGTTTGGCCAATTTTACCTCGAAGCTTATCCCTAACAGCCAGGGCAACATCACTAACACCGGCCGTGACCGACATGACGGTTTAAATAGTGTATGCACTCCCTGAGACCAGAAAACAGCCAAAAAAAAATTAAAATGTTTTTTTAGGGTTTTTGGATGTTCCTTGTCGTTCTTCCTTAATTTGATTTTCAATTGTGTCAATTTTATTTAAAATAAGAAAACCCACTACACAACCATAGCAGAAACTAACACGAATCGAAGAGGAACGATAATGAAAGAAAGATTAATAAGTAACAATTGATCTAACACGCACGGTGCAATAATTTAGTGAGTTCAAAAAATAATAATAATTCAGTCGTACCTTTAATTTGCTGCTTTCTATCGAAATACGGTGCGATTATCGTCCAGCTCCGATTGAACTAGAAACCTTAAGTTGGCCTGACCGCCTGAGAGAGGTTTCCGGTGGGCATAGGCGCAATTTATTTTATTCTGGATTTTAAAAAGAATGACGAAAATTCGTTTTAAAATTAATAGGATGCAATAAATTTGGGTAATTTACAATAGCCTCCCTAGACTATTGTCTCTATCAGAACCGTCACTAAATTTTAATTCGTACTCTAATAATTTCTAAATTTTTATTTAAGTAATTTAATTGTTGTTTTGACATAATTTGATATAAAACTAAAATGACTTAAGTGGCAATATGCCCCCTCAACTTGTATGCAATGGGCAATTAACACATAAATTAACTTTATGGGAAAATCAGTACACGAACTTGCTGATTATGGGCAATTTGCCCCATTTTAGCAATTTGCCCCTTCAATTTGTAAGTTAATTATATCCTAAATTGGCAATTTACTCCTTTAACTTGTAAGTTAATTTGCCAAAATGGGCTAATTGCTCATAATCACCAAGTTCGTGTATTGATTTGCCAACAAAATTAATTTATGTGTTAATTCTCATTGCTTACAAGTTGAAGGGGCAAATTGCAACTTAAGTCAAACTAAAATTATAGACATTCATATAGAATCCATTTGGCATGTCAAACGGCATAGACGAGCAATTTATTAAACGAAAATTTATACACGGTTGGAATATAAATTAAAATTAAAAAATAATTTGAAAAAAACTACATGAGTCTGAGACAATTATTATAAAGTACCAAATAAACTAATAATTTGAACTATAATTTAGGATAAATTGGTCATCTAGGTTCTCGCCTTGTAACACTAACATAAAAATATACTTTTTCCGGTTCATAGTATTTGTCACATTTGAGAATTTCTTTTGATTCAAAAATATTTATTATTTTAAAATATCAAAAAAATATTTATTGTCATTTTTTTCAAGTGTATCTCTATAGTATAGCTTAATAAGACTAAAATGATTAATCAAACAAAAAAATAATTGAATATGAATAATTTAATTAAAAAAATGTATATATCAAAATATATTTATTACTTTCTTAATTTATGTGAAATGGTCAGATGTGACAAATATTATAAAGTGGAGGGAGTAATTAATTATTATGACATTTAAAATTTCATACATTATATAATTAACAAGTTTATAAATTTTTTATATTATATATTAATTGTTTTTCTAGAAAAGGTATTATTGTTTAAATTTTTAATATTTAAATTACTTTAAAATTCACCCTTTTGTTAATTAGTAATGATAATTAGAAACTGAATCGTAATAAAAGTTGCAATAATTCAAAATAGACTTTTTGTGTCAAATTTTTACTTTTTATTTTTTCACAATTACAAGTATAATTGTCAAGAAAATTGTTTAATTTGCTAATATTTGAACTTCAAAAAATCATAATTTCAATAAAATAAAATTTAAATTTAGAAAATCATGCTGTTACTACTATCTTTTTTGTAAAATTTAATTTGCGATCATATTAAGAGTATAAGTTTATTTTAATCTGTATAAATATTGCAAAAAAAATCATATTGTTATAATTATTTTATATTTTACAGTATTTACAAGCACAATTTTTTATATAAACTATTGAACTTTTATGAAAATATGGCATTAGGCTGCTACACTTTCATGTTGTTAACATTCAGTCCCTGAGCTTTTACATTTGTTGTCATTAGGTACTGAGCCATCTTATTAGATCAAACTGACCAAGATAGGATCCAAGCTCAGGAATAAACATGCAAGGGGACATGATAAGTGAATGAACAAAAGTTCCAAATGTAGTCACATGGCAACAAAATTTTGTTCAACTGAACAGCGACTATGCATATCATCACAGAGGGCAAGACTTCAATACAAATACTCTCAAGATATTCATATAAATAATTAAAGTGAAAAAGGCTCGAACACAATCCAAAATACTGGAAGAAATCGTACGGAATCATCTTCCGATAACTTCTTGAAATATATAGCAGAATTGATGCGCATGGTTCGAAAGTGCAACCAAGGATGCTATACATCTATGTGCTTCAGCCAAATGTAGCAATAAGAAAAGCTTTATATAGGCTCATGAACTTGGCCACAAAAGCTGCAAACGTTCATCAAACACAAAACACCATTGAAATACCACTCAGGTCAGTAAGAGATATCAAAAGAAGATCATATTTCAGTGCGTATGAATATAAAAAGAAAATGAAGTGAATGACTCCCTTATTTTGTGGAGAGCAAAATGATCGTATTAAAGAAATGAACTGCAGATCATGGAATCAGTAACCTTATACTGACAATAAATACATAAATCTTATTTCATCATCGCAGTTGAACTTTCAAAAGGTTTTGCTTAAGAGAAAAGACAGAAGAGATTCAAGACGGTGCTTCCTCATTCTTGCATTTGAGATGAGCAAGTTCATATTTAGGGGTTTTTGATATGTTCTTTGCCATCTATATGAGTAGATTTTAAGAAAAACAAAGTTAAAAAAACAAATCCCCCCTCCCCCACATGTTATCCTGGCGGTATGAATGGAGAAATTAACACAGGCTACCATATCAAAATACATTAGTTGGCAAGTTTAGAACACGATTGACCAGTAAATTGGAGGTTTCAGTAGTAAATTAAATATGACAAAGGATGCACACTTTCATTAGTCAGACATATTCAAGGGATAAAGAAATATATGATTAAATAACAGAATGCTCATAATGAATTAGCTGGGCGGAGAACAGGTTGAGAGAAAAGGCTTGTAATCTCTGCATGCTAAGATGAAGTGAGGTCTTCATTACAATATTACAATATCACAAATAAGAAAAAAACGACAGCATGACAATAGAATTCTATGTACGGCACTGATTTTCTTAGAATATACTTTTCAGCAAAAATTAAGTACCTTCAATGTGAAATATGGCTTTTTGTCCTTGACGCATCCTATGTTCCTGTGGAGAACCAACAAGTAAAATATAGGAAATCTTAAAAAAAGACGAGAGCTACAAATAATATGTCCATCATAAAATTCATAACTAAGACAACATCCTAGGACAAATTTGCCAGAGATCCTTTAGCAGGTGGTTTTGTGAAGAAAAAGAAAAAGATGCCTCCTCTCAACATTTCACAATATTCTACTTTCACTAACATCCTTGCATGATCTTTATCAATGAGTATGAAACATGTAGCTTCAGTTACAAGTATTACTAATTTTATTTCCAAAAAAATGCAGTTCTTGCAACACCAAAGGAATGTGAGAAACCAGCATCTGGCAACCAAAGCTACAACCTGACTGACACATCATTTACACTTATGCTGCTATGCATGCTGCTCACCTTGAAGGCTTCTTTCAAACAATCCAAACTTGATTTGTTAAGATGTGTTAGCAAACAATAAGGTAAACCATTTCTTATGCACCCAACCCAAGTATGTGCAAAATCCAGAAGGTTCACTATTTAGGTTCTGTAAACATTTGCATTGCCCGATTATTGCCAATTAAACACTCTAAAAACAAAGGGGTTTTGCAGCAAAAAAGAACCGCATTCATATAAATTATTATCACACATAACCAATTTATATACACCATCAGTGGAATAGGAAGGCCAATAGAAGTAGCATTTATGATCGGGCCAGAATACTCAAAGCAAAGGGCATAATAAAAAAATCAAAAAAAAATGAAACTTTAACTGATCTTACATAATATGCAGCCCAGTGGGAGACCTCATGCTTTAATTCCTCATCCAATTTCTTCAATAATTCAAAGACCAGCCCCTGAGGGTAAGAACAAAATTTAGATCAAGAGTAAAAATGAAAATTAATGGTGCAAAATGACTAAAATCGTTACCTTCAAAATAATCTCAGGAGGAATACAATTAACAAGTAGTTCATACACCTTCCCTCGAACCTGAAAGAGCCTAAAGCATGAAGAGACGTTATAGATCAGAAAGTTCACACGAAGAAATCGATACTTTAAAAGGCCTGTCACTATCCAATATCAGAAGGATAAGTATCAGACCTTTTAGGACTCTGCTCCTTCATTATGTCCGATGCTATTTCAGAAATGTATTCCTCCCAGTCCATTGGAGGTATTGGCTGATTACTGGTAAAAGGATACCTACAGTCAAATGCCATACAGAAGATAATCAGATGTTAATTGAAGTAACACTATATTTGCAATGTACATTGAATATTTCTTGAGCCAGACAAAAACAACTACTAACAATAAGAGCTTTGCTACTTAACTGTTGCACTCGACAAGTCTCAAATGACAGTACAGCTCGCCTAAGGCTTCGATTTGATTTTTCTGCTATACGAGCAGCAAATCCATCTGGAAGTTGCAGGCTTTCTTTCTTCCCAATTAACTCTAGAACCTTAACAATCTGAAGATTTAAAACACGTGATCAATAATAAAATACCAGCAGTTTTTACATTTTTTTACATGTATAAAATTTACATTGTAATCTCAGTTGAAGTCTTTGTTTTATAATTTTATTAAAAACAACAGAAGGATTTAATGTCTGCACTAAAATCAACCTGCAGTTAATTGATATAAAAATATTAATATTTAAGAAGACAATGAAACCTTTTTCCAACCTGTTCCTCTGATGGTGCACTTATTCGAACATTCAGACAACGAGATCGGATTGCTTCAGTAACCTTTGAAGAGCTATTGCAGCATAGAATCAGCCGGCAATAGGCACTATACTTCTCCATAGTTCTACGAAGAGAATGTTGTGCCTCTCTTGAAAGTTTGTCAACTTCATTGAGCACTAATACTGACAATGCAAAATAGAATGTCAGGACTGAACTAGTATGCTAACTAAGTATAGATTCCAGGTGAAGTCAAACAAAAAGTAGTCAACAAGTAATTATTGAAGTTCACAAGATGAACAAATTCAATGAGAAGAAAGAAGGTACGAGAGAGGGGAACTAGAATTACTTTTGTATCCTTTTCTCCCTTTCATATCAACGAGAGGACGATTCTTCGCTATCTCTTTGATTACCTCTTGTACTACATATCTATCCTGGAAACCCGCTTCACCAGGACTCATCTCAATATGATTTGTACTTGATAACATGGTAAGCTCCACATTGATGGTCCTACTTCCAGCCTGAAAAGTAATTACAAAAGCAAAAGAATTTATCTTTTCATATATCATTAACCATCATCAGTACAGCTGTAGTGACACTTCTATTAAGCTAGAAACAATAACATGCTCATAGATTTAGCCACCATTACATAAACTAGAAATTAATTTTTACTAATCACTTTGGACATTATAAGGGGTAGCAACAGTGCAATAAGTCCTACCATTCAAAAATACACATTTCAAACAATGATCTTTCTAACGAAAAAATGTTTTATGTCTGCCAATTTTTCAATTAATAAGAAAAAAAAAGAAGTAAACAAATAATCATCAACTTCAAAAGAATAATTACTTAAGTAAATAAAAAGAATAATAAAAGAGGAAAGACATAATAGATGATAAGCTTACTTCTATTTTCCATGCCTTATTCTCCACCTTCACCTGCAATCAAATAATATCCTAGAGTCAATTTATTGAAAAACCAAGTCATAATAAAAAAAAAAAAAAAGGAGAAAAGCTCAAGACATCAATAGACTTTAACAAACAAACTTAAATCAATAAAAGAATGATAAAATTTCTATTCTTAATTGTCATTAACACTCTCTGCAGCTATGTTTTAGCCAATCAGATCTTTACTGGTCATGCAGGTATATTAGCCTTTTATTCTAGCCTTTTATCATTAAGGTTTTTAAGTTCTTAGCTTGATTTCCGTTTAATCAATGCAAGCTGAACTCATCATATAGACATGGTTTTCAAATGGGGTTTTGTAGTTTCTCTATGATTCTGTTTTTTTGCTGAAATATTGATGGAATTAGGACAGTTTGAGCAGTATACCGAAGCTTGATTTGGGTTTCCGTTCTATGGGTCAATGACCAATTGTACTGATGAAGCTGATGTTTTGTTAGAAATTATAGAAGAGTTAATTATAAGGTGTTTTATGTAAATGGTAAGTTGTGAAAGCTGAAATAGCAAAATTTACAAACTTCTGGGGTTATGAAGCTAGTCCAAACTTATCCTGAGCCTTTAACATTCTGTGATAATTCCTGATAGACAAAAATATATCTTCTACTAATTATCCTAATAATTAACACATTGATTATTCAACTATAAAGAGTAGAAGAAAAAAAATAGTGACCTTCTCAGCACTAGGACCAAAAATCTGGCGAATAAGAGCCATAATTAGGGTTTTCTTGCCAGAACCAGAGGGGCCATAGAACAGCAAATGCGGACAGTCTTGTTCACTGACCTAAAATCAAAATAAAAATCAATAATAAGGGTAAAACAATCAAAATCAAAAACCCTAGAGTTAAATTGAAAGCAAAACAAAGTAATTAAATGAAATGATGAGACGGGAATTTAAGAGTACCAGTTTCTTGAGGTTTTGAGCAATGTCTTGGTGGACCACAATCTGGTCTAGGGTTTTGGGTCTGTACTTGTCTACCCACAACATCTTCTTCTTCTTCTTGGTCTTGGTCTTGCAGTGAGTAGAGCGAAGTGGCGGGAAACAGAGAACCGAAGCCTTTATTTTACTTATATATTCACAAACCACCGGGGGAAATTGGAAAAAGGGTCATTTAAGCCTTTAAAGTTTGACTTTAAGATCAAATAAGCCTTCAACGTTCAAAAAAATTCACATATGTGTTGGCAAATAATCGCAAGTGTACGATATCGCTCAAGTAATATAACTTGGAAGACCAAGTATCGATCCCATAGAGACAATGGACTTAATCACTAATTTCAAATATTCTTTAATCGGCTAGCTAGAAAAATCAATAGGATTTTGTAATTTAATTAAACTAATATAAACTGAAAACAAATAATAAAATATGATTTAAAACAATAAGATTAAAAAGTTCAAGGATTGATAATCCCAAATAAATAAGCAAAATTATGGAATAGGATTTCTTAGTGATTTTATCGCGAATCGAGCTATTCTAAAGCACCGAATCCCGCCCTCTCAAGCCTCAAAGATCCGAATAAAATTACAACCTAATTAACTAACCAATTATTAACTCGCTCTCACGATATTAAAACTGAATTAAATAATCAAATTATAATTATGAAGCAAACTCAACGACTACCTAAATTCCAACCCGCTCTCACGGCGTTTTCCTCTAAGTTCTTAATTATCTATGTCTATTTAATTAACAATCTCTCAATTAGTTAACTAAACACAATCTCATGAACTAAGTAGCTAATTTAATCCAAGCAATAAGATTAATAATTAAGACACGAATTAACACTAACCCATCCAATCCAATTAATTACCAATTTATAAGTTCATATCAACCCTCGAACAAGGGTTTTAGTTACACATATTAAAACTGAAACAAAACAAGAAGGATGATGAAGAAGAAAGCATAATTAAACAATAAATACCGGAGTTGTCAATTTCGGAAAGAATCGTCTTGATTAAACTTGAAATCTTCAACAATCGTCTTGCAGAAACTAATTATAAACTACTTATAAACTGCTGGAAAAAACTAAACTAAAAGCTATTTAATAAAAACTAAATTATAACTACTCTAATCTAATGTCTAATCTATTCTACATCTTAAATTGAGTCTAGTACAAGGTCTTTATATAGTAGGAGAAGTTCCGGAGTCTTCTAATTCGTATTACAAATCAATTTGTAATAGGAATTGAAATTGTAATTTGAGGAGGAATTTCAGTCCAATTCAAAGTCTGCTGCACGCCAAATTCTCTTCTTTCCCGTTCGGGAAGCCATAGTTCCGTTCGTGACATGCCCAATTTTCTTCTTTCCCGAACGGAAGCCTCTTTCACGTTCGAAAAAACTGTAGACCGAAAGCTTTGAGATCTGATTCCTTCTTGAGTCCCGAACGGGACAAGGCTTTTTCGTTCGGGACTCATGCTCACTCTGCATGGTTTCCGTTCGTGAAACCTTTGTTTCGAACGGGAACATCCCCTTTTTTCCTTAATCTCGTTCGAGAACTTCAATATCTTCGTCCGCAAGCTACGCTTTTACTCGTACATGCAATCCACCATAAATTTGCCCCAAATAGTCGTTTTTCACCTAATTTCCACTGAAACACTAACAAACACCATTAAACGTAAAAACGCCAAATAATGTATAAAAACAATACTACACATGATGAAAACCGAGTAAAATCGACCCTAAATATAGGAGTAAAATACTCCTATCAAACCTCCTCACACTTAACCTTTGCTTGTCCTCAAGCAAGAAATAAATCTTACTCTACAAAATATGTTAGAAATCCTTAGCATATAACTTAACAATAAATCAATCAAAGAAATCCCCGACCCTATGAATAATATGAAAAACAACCTTCTAAAACCGACAACTAAATAATGATGCAATCAAATAACAATAATAATTTTATGACATAATTCAATATAACAACGGTTACTAACTCATTAGTACAAGGTCAAATTGAATCACACTTCAAGCTTCACTATCACTTGCGGGACATGGAAAATAATCAATTTCTCACTTAGGCAAATCATAGCACAATTTAGTAAAAACTAAGCTAATGACATCAATATTTCAACAAGTAGGGTATATAACAAAGAAAGCTCACAATTGAAAACATGAATATTCACCATAAGCTTGCTCATAGTCCCGGACTCCGCTACTTGATTCGGTAATCAACAAAAATCATATGGTCTTTTATTGGGTTGTAATGTGGCTAAGGTAAATGGTAGGTAAAAAGGATAGAACAAAGGCTAATTATCAACTTAATACACTATTTATTACTACTATTAACTTCTAGGTTGATCTAACTCCGGTTTTGCGTTTATGTGAACTTATAACTTTCTTTTCTTTTTTTTTTTTTTTGAATTACGCTCTACTCATTGCTTTTTGCAATCTTAGAATTTTTTTTCTTTTGAAGCTTTTGCTTGCAAATTTTTATCTCTCTTTTTTTTTCAATCTTTTTCAAGGCGCAATCTTAATCTTTTAAGCACAATGTAGTTCACTTTCTCTTTTCACTAATCTCGAGTTATTAATCACCTATATTCATCATAATCATAACAAATAATATATAAAGTCGATAAGGTAAACAAAAGAGGTAAAGCATAGAACGGTAAATGGTAAAATATGGTAAAAACAATAAAAAGTTTAAGGCTCAAATTGGTGTAATCTAGGGAATAAAGGGTAGTCTATTTAAGTGGTCTAAAAGAAAGGTTATACCTAATTGCCATAATCATCTAATTGTTGAAAACTCAATCGTGTAACTTTAAACGGACACCGAGCAAGTTCTAGGAATAAAACATGAAATCAACACTCACAACAAGAAAATTAAGCTCAAAACTCTCAAAAGTGTGTAGTGTTATGCCATAAACTCAATTCCTACAAAAATTATGCTACTTATGCCAAAAGTTAAAAACGACTATAAAAATAAACAATCAACATGTCATGAATCCGCATCAAGTTATTCAATTATGTTTCAACGATTTGAACAAGTCTAAATTTTGAATTTACCCTTATTTCATCGGATTATGTCAACGAATTATTAAGTCATTAAGCAAGCATCGCTTATCAATTGTCGAATTAAGAAGTCGCGTTTATACATTCATTGATTCGGAGAAATCTAAGATTGACAAATTTAAAAGATAACACCAAATCAACTAACATTTTTTTCATAATTGAAAGACAAAGATTTAAAGCAATACAAGACATTGAAATAAACTACAAATATCCTAAAACACCCTAATACTATCTACTAAAACACAAAAACACAAGAAAAACAACAATAATAAAAAAACACAAACTAAACCTAAGAAAACATAAATAAACAAACAATAATAAATAAATAAAAATTCTAACTAAATGATATGTTTTTCCTCCATCCTCACACTATTTCATACAATGTCCTCAGTGTAATGAAATAAAAAAAAAATTAGAAAAACATGAGTGTAAGATGAAAGGAAAATTATACCTCTTGGGATTGCCTCCCAAGTGCGCTTTAGTTAGAGTCTAAAGCTTGACTCTTCGCGTAAGGTTGCTAAAAATACAACCTAACATGAGGAAGCCGTCTTGGTAGCATCTTCTTCCTCTTTTTCCTTGTTGGCTCCTTCAAATAATACTTGGATGATATAGAGTATGCTTGTACTCTATAGTAGGGAACATGAGGAGTATGAAGCATATTCATATATTTAGTAATATTTCCATCATACTCGGAATCAAACCCTTCTAAGAATGGATCTTTGAAATCAAAGGCTTTGTTAAATTCCTCGTAGAGTACCGTAATACCAAATTGCTCTCCACTTTCATTATTTAAGCTTATGGATGTTGTAATTGGGTGGAAAATCGGAGTTTCAAGTTCACCATCCTCACACTGTTCTTTTTCGACCTCTACATGTACCTTTGTTGGATGATGTCCAACTAAGGCATTGACATATGGAATTTCAGCTATCTCATCCTCACTATTGATCGGCACATCGTCAACTTGAACCACCTTCGTAACATATGGATTGTCAAGTGATTTTCCGCTTCGAAGCTCAATTACTTTTACTTGCTCTTTTATATTTGATTCTGTTGTAGATGGTAGACCATCTTGAGCTATATTTTGAATCAAAATAGCCAATTGAGAAATTTGCGTCTCAAGATGGTGGTTGACCGCGGCTTGATTTTGGAAACCGGTTCTCATCTCCTCAATGAATTCGTCAATCTTGCTTCCTTCATCCACATTCCAATTTTGCTGAAAATCCGGTGATTGTTGTGGTTCATTATCAAAGTTGGAATTGAAATCCCATTCGTTTTGATGTGGGTGATAACTTGAATTAAAGTTCAAATTTTCATTGAAGTTCTCCCAAGTATCGTTCCAACCATAAGTTTCACTAGCTTGCCATTGATCACCCATATAGTTGGCATGTCCATTCCAATCTGGATAGAGTACATGACAGTCAACTCGAGTATGACCAAAATCCCCACAAATTTCACAATTATACTGAAAATTTTGGTACTGCATATAATTTTGATTCCATGCCATTACTCTTTCCAAAATAGGTACACCAAAAACAAATTGAGGATAAACCAACAAATATCAAATTTCCTGCACACCCAAAAACAAGAACACCCCACGTAAAATCCAATAAACACAAAAAAATAAAAATAAAAAACAGAAAATAAAAGCTAACACAATCAAGAATATAATACTCTTAATTTATTAAATACGCAATTGTCCCCGGCAACGGCGCCAAAAACTTGTTGGCAAATAATCGCAAGTGTACGATATCGCTCAAGTAATATAACTTGGAAGACCAAGTATCGATCCCATAGAGACAATGGACTTAATCACTAATTTCAAATATTCTTTAATCGGCTAGCTAGAAAAATCAATAGGATTTTGTAATTTAATTAAACTAATATAAACTGAAAACAAATAATAAAATATGATTTAAAACAATAAGATTAAAAAGTTCAAGGATTGATAATCCCAAATAAATAAGCAAAATTATGGAATAGGATTTCTTAGTGATTTTATCGCGAATCGAGCTATTCTAAAGCACCGAATCCCGCCCTCTCAATCCTCAAAGATCCGAATAAAATTACAACCTAATTAACTAACCAATTATTAACTCGCTCTCACGATATTAAAACTGAATTAAATAATCAAATTATAATTATGAAGCAAACTCAACGACTACCTAAATTCCAACCCGCTCTCACGGCGTTTTCCTCTAAGTTCTTAATTATCTATGTCTATTTAATTAACAATCTCTCAATTAGTTAACTAAACACAATCTCATGAACTAAGTAGCTAATTTAATCCAAGCAATAAGATTAATAATTAAGACACGAATTAACACTAACCCATCCAATCCAATTAATTACCAATTTATAAGTTCATATCAACCCTCGAACAAGGGTTTTAGTTACACATATTAAAACTGAAACAAAACAAGAAGGATGATGAAGAAGAAAGCATAATTAAACAATAAATACCGGAGTTGTCAATTTCGGAAAGAATCGTCTTGATTAAACTTGAAATCTTCAACAATCGTCTTGCAGAAACTAATTATAAACTACTTATAAACTGCTGGAAAAAACTAAACTAAAAGCTATTTAATAAAAACTAAATTATAACTACTCTAATCTAATGTCTAATCTATTCTACATCTTAAATTGAGTCTAGTACAAGGTCTTTATATAGTAGGAGAAGTTCCGGAGTCTTCTAATTCGTATTACAAATCAATTTGTAATAGGAATTGAAATTGTAATTTGAGGAGGAATTTCAGTCCAATTCAAAGTCTGCTGCACGCCAAATTCTCTTCTTTCCCGTTCGGGAAGCCATAGTTCCGTTCGTGACATGCCCAATTTTCTTCTTTCCCGAACGGAAGCCTCTTTCACGTTCGAAAAAACTGTAGACCGAAAGCTTTGAGATCTGATTCCTTCTTGAGTCCCGAACGGGACAAGGCTTTTTCGTTCGGGACTCATGCTCACTCTGCATGGTTTCCGTTCGTGAAACCTTTGTTTCGAACGGGAACATCCCCTTTTTTCCTTAATCTCGTTCGAGAACTTCAATATCTTCGTCCGCAAGCTACGCTTTTACTCGTACATGCAATCCACCATAAATTTGCCCCAAATAGTCGTTTTTCACCTAATTTCCACTGAAACACTAACAAACACCATTAAACGTAAAAACGCCAAATAATGTATAAAAACAATACTACACATGATGAAAACCGAGTAAAATCGACCCTAAATATAGGAGTAAAATACTCCTATCAAACCTCCTCACACTTAACCTTTGCTTGTCCTCAAGCAAGAAATAAATCTTACTCTACAAAATATGTTAGAAATCCTTAGCATATAACTTAACAATAAATCAATCAAAGAAATCCCCGACCCTATGAATAATATGAAAAACAACCTTCTAAAACCGACAACTAAATAATGATGCAATCAAATAACAATAATAATTTTATGACATAATTCAATATAACAACGGTTACTAACTCATTAGTACAAGGTCAAATTGAATCACACTTCAAGCTTCACTATCACTTGCGGGACATGGAAAATAATCAATTTCTCACTTAGGCAAATCATAGCACAATTTAGTAAAAACTAAGCTAATGACATCAATATTTCAACAAGTAGGGTATATAACAAAGAAAGCTCACAATTGAAAACATGAATATTCACCATAAGCTTGCTCATAGTCCCGGACTCCGCTACTTGATTCGGTAATCAACAAAAA
The DNA here is from genome assembly GCF_937616625.2 of Mercurialis annua. NCBI lineage: Eukaryota > Viridiplantae > Streptophyta > Magnoliopsida > Malpighiales > Euphorbiaceae > Mercurialis > Mercurialis annua. Next base: position 4,547,332 of record NC_065570.1, on the reverse strand, counting down.
TCATATGGTCTTTTATTGGGTTGTAATGTGGCTAAGGTAAATGGTAGGTAAAAAGGATAGAACAAAGGCTAATTATCAACTTAATACACTATTTATTACTACTATTAACTTCTAGGTTGATCTAACTCCGGTTTTGCGTTTATGTGAACTTATAACTTTCTTTTCTTTTTTTTTTTTTTGAATTACGCTCTACTCATTGCTTTTTGCAATCTTAGAATTTTTTTTCTTTTGAAGCTTTTGCTTGCAAATTTTTATCTCTCTTTTTTTTTCAATCTTTTTCAAGGCGCAATCTTAATCTTTTAAGCACAATGTAGTTCACTTTCTCTTTTCACTAATCTCGAGTTATTAATCACCTATATTCATCATAATCATAACAAATAATATATAAAGTCGATAAGGTAAACAAAAGAGGTAAAGCATAGAACGGTAAATGGTAAAATATGGTAAAAACAATAAAAAGTTTAAGGCTCAAATTGGTGTAATCTAGGGAATAAAGGGTAGTCTATTTAAGTGGTCTAAAAGAAAGGTTATACCTAATTGCCATAATCATCTAATTGTTGAAAACTCAATCGTGTAACTTTAAACGGACACCGAGCAAGTTCTAGGAATAAAACATGAAATCAACACTCACAACAAGAAAATTAAGCTCAAAACTCTCAAAAGTGTGTAGTGTTATGCCATAAACTCAATTCCTACAAAAATTATGCTACTTATGCCAAAAGTTAAAAACGACTATAAAAATAAACAATCAACATGTCATGAATCCGCATCAAGTTATTCAATTATGTTTCAACGATTTGAACAAGTCTAAATTTTGAATTTACCCTTATTTCATCGGATTATGTCAACGAATTATTAAGTCATTAAGCAAGCATCGCTTATCAATTGTCGAATTAAGAAGTCGCGTTTATACATTCATTGATTCGGAGAAATCTAAGATTGACAAATTTAAAAGATAACACCAAATCAACTAACATTTTTTTCATAATTGAAAGACAAAGATTTAAAGCAATACAAGACATTGAAATAAACTACAAATATCCTAAAACACCCTAATACTATCTACTAAAACACAAAAACACAAGAAAAACAACAATAATAAAAAAACACAAACTAAACCTAAGAAAACATAAATAAACAAACAATAATAAATAAATAAAAATTCTAACTAAATGATATGTTTTTCCTCCATCCTCACACTATTTCATACAATGTCCTCAGTGTAATGAAATAAAAAAAAAATTAGAAAAACATGAGTGTAAGATGAAAGGAAAATTATACCTCTTGGGATTGCCTCCCAAGTGCGCTTTAGTTAGAGTCTAAAGCTTGACTCTTCGCGTAAGGTTGCTAAAAATACAACCTAACATGAGGAAGCCGTCTTGGTAGCATCTTCTTCCTCTTTTTCCTTGTTGGCTCCTTCAAATAATACTTGGATGATATAGAGTATGCTTGTACTCTATAGTAGGGAACATGAGGAGTATGAAGCATATTCATATATTTAGTAATATTTCCATCATACTCGGAATCAAACCCTTCTAAGAATGGATCTTTGAAATCAAAGGCTTTGTTAAATTCCTCGTAGAGTACCGTAATACCAAATTGCTCTCCACTTTCATTATTTAAGCTTATGGATGTTGTAATTGGGTGGAAAATCGGAGTTTCAAGTTCACCATCCTCACACTGTTCTTTTTCGACCTCTACATGTACCTTTGTTGGATGATGTCCAACTAAGGCATTGACATATGGAATTTCAGCTATCTCATCCTCACTATTGATCGGCACATCGTCAACTTGAACCACCTTCGTAACATATGGATTGTCAAGTGATTTTCCGCTTCGAAGCTCAATTACTTTTACTTGCTCTTTTATATTTGATTCTGTTGTAGATGGTAGACCATCTTGAGCTATATTTTGAATCAAAATAGCCAATTGAGAAATTTGCGTCTCAAGATGGTGGTTGACCGCGGCTTGATTTTGGAAACCGGTTCTCATCTCCTCAATGAATTCGTCAATCTTGCTTCCTTCATCCACATTCCAATTTTGCTGAAAATCCGGTGATTGTTGTGGTTCATTATCAAAGTTGGAATTGAAATCCCATTCGTTTTGATGTGGGTGATAACTTGAATTAAAGTTCAAATTTTCATTGAAGTTCTCCCAAGTATCGTTCCAACCATAAGTTTCACTAGCTTGCCATTGATCACCCATATAGTTGGCATGTCCATTCCAATCTGGATAGAGTACATGACAGTCAACTCGAGTATGACCAAAATCCCCACAAATTTCACAATTATACTGAAAATTTTGGTACTGCATATAATTTTGATTCCATGCCATTACTCTTTCCAAAATAGGTACACCAAAAACAAATTGAGGATAAACCAACAAATATCAAATTTCCTGCACACCCAAAAACAAGAACACCCCACGTAAAATCCAATAAACACAAAAAAATAAAAATAAAAAACAGAAAATAAAAGCTAACACAATCAAGAATATAATACTCTTAATTTATTAAATACGCAATTGTCCCCGGCAACGGCGCCAAAAACTTGTTGGCAAATAATCGCAAGTGTACGATATCGCTCAAGTAATATAACTTGGAAGACCAAGTATCGATCCCACAGAGACAATGGACTTAATCACTAATTTCAAATATTCTTTAATCGGCTAGCTAGAAAAATCAATAGGATTTTGTAATTTAATTAAACTAATATAAACTGAAAACAAATAATAAAATATGATTTAAAACAATAAGATTAAAAAGTTCAAGGATTGATAATCCCAAATAAATAAGCAAAATTATGGAATAGGATTTCTTAGTGATTTTATCGCGAATCGAGCTATTCTAAAGCACCGAATCCCGCCCTCTCAAGCCTCAAAGATCCGAATAAAATTACAACCTAATTAACTAACCAATTATTAACTCGCTCTCACGATATTAAAACTGAATTAAATAATCAAATTATAATTATGAAGCAAACTCAACGACTACCTAAATTCCAACCCGCTCTCACGGCGTTTTCCTCTAAGTTCTTAATTATCTATGTCTATTTAATTAACAATCTCTCAATTAGTTAACTAAACACAATCTCATGAACTAAGTAGCTAATTTAATCCAAGCAATAAGATTAATAATTAAGACACGAATTAACACTAATCCATCCAATCCAATTAATTACCAATTTATAAGTTCATATCAACCCTCGAACAAGGGTTTTAGTTACACATATTAAAACTGAAACAAAACAAGAAGGATGATGAAGAAGAAAGCATAATTAAACAATAAATACCGGAGTTGTCAATTTCGGAAAGAATCGTCTTGATTAAACTTGAAATCTTCAACAATCGTCTTGCAGAAACTAATTATAAACTACTTATAAACTGCTGGAAAAAACTAAACTAAAAGCTATTTAATAAAAACTAAATTATAAATACTCTAATCTAATGTCTAATCTATTCTACATCTTAAATTGAGTCTAGTACAAGGTCTTTATATAGTAGGAGAAGTTCCGGAGTCTTCTAATTCGTATTACAAATCAATTTGTAATAGGAATTGAAATTGTAATTTGAGGAGGAATTTCAGTCCAATTCAAAGTCTGCTGCACGCCAAATTCTCTTCTTTCCCGTTCGGGAAGCCATAGTTCCGTTTGTGACATGCCCAATTTTCTTCTTTCCCGAACGGAAGCCTCTTTCACGTTCGAAAAAACTGTAGACCGAAAGCTTTGAGATCTGATTCCTTCTTGAGTCCCGAACGGGACAAGGCTTTTTCGTTCGGGACTCATGCTCACTCTGCATGGTTTCCGTTCGTGAAACCTTTGTTTCGAACGGGAACATCCCCTTTTTTCCTTAATCTCGTTCGAGAACTTCAATATCTTCGTCCGCAAGCTACGCTTTTACTCGTACATGCAATCCACCATAAATTTGCCCCAAATAGTCGTTTTTCACCTAATTTCCACTGAAACACTAACAAACACCATTAAACGTAAAAACGCCAAATAATGTATAAAAACAATACTACACATGATGAAAACCGAGTAAAATCGACCCTAAATATAGGAGTAAAATACTCCTATCAAACCTCCTCACACTTAACCTTTGCTTGTCCTCAAGCAAGAAATAAATCTTACTCTACAAAATATGTTAGAAATCCTTAGCATATAACTTAACAATAAATCAATCAAAGAAATCCCCGACCCTATGAATAATATGAAAAACAACCTTCTAAAACCGACAACTAAATAATGATGCAATCAAATAACAATAATAATTTTATGACATAATTCAATATAACAACGGTTACTAACTCATTAGTACAAGGTCAAATTGAATCACACTTCAAGCTTCACTATCACTTGCGGGACATGGAAAATAATCAATTTCTCACTTAGGCAAATCATAGCACAATTTAGTAAAAACTAAGCTAATGACATCAATATTTCAACAAGTAGGGTATATAACAAAGAAAGCTCACAATTGAAAACATGAATATTCACCATAAGCTTGCTCATAGTCCCGGACTCCGCTACTTGATTCGGTAATCAACAAAAATCATATGGTCTTTTATTGGGTTGTAATGTGGCTAAGGTAAATGGTAGGTAAAAAGGATAGAACAAAGGCTAATTATCAACTTAATACACTATTTATTACTACTATTAACTTCTAGGTTGATCTAATTCCGGTTTTGCGTTTATGTGAACTTATAACTTTCTTTTCTTTTTTTTTTTTTGAATTACGCTCTACTCATTGCTTTTTGCAATCTTAGAATTTTTTTTCTTTTGAAGCTTTTGCTTGCAAATTTTTATCTCTCTTTTTTTTTTCAATCTTTTTCAAGGCGCAATCTTAATCTTTTAAGCACAATGTAGTTCACTTTCTCTTTTCACTAATCTCGAGTTATTAATCACCTATATTCATCATAATCATAACAAATAATATATAAAGTCGATAAGGTAAACAAAAGAGGTAAAGCATAGAACGGTAAATGGTAAAATATGGTAAAAACAATAAAAAGTTTAAGGCTCAAATTGGTGTAATCTAGGGAATAAAGGGTAGTCTATTTAAGTGGTCTAAAAGAAAGGTTATACCTAATTGCCATAATCATCTAATTGTTGAAAACTCAATCGTGTAACTTTAAACGGACACCGAGCAAGTTCTAGGAATAAAACATGAAATCAACACTCACAACAAGAAAATTAAGCTCAAAACTCTCAAAAGTGTGTAGTGTTATGCCATAAACTCAATTCCTACAAAAATTATGCTACTTATGCCAAAAGTTAAAAACGACTATAAAAATAAACAATCAACATGTCATGAATCCGCATCAAGTTATTCAATTATGTTTCAACGATTTGAACAAGTCTAAATTTTGAATTTACCCTTATTTCATCGGATTATGTCAACGAATTATTAAGTCATTAAGCAAGCATCGCTTATCAATTGTCGAATTAAAAAGTCGCGTTTATACATTCATTGATTCGGAGAAATCTAAGATTGACAAATTTAAAAGATAACACCAAATCAACTAACATTTTTTTCATAATTGAAAGACAAAGATTTAAAGCAATACAAGACATTGAAATAAACTACAAATATCCTAAAACACCCTAATACTATCTACTAAAACACAAAAACACAAGAAAAACAACAATAATAAAAAAGCACAAACTAAACCTAAGAAAACATAAATAAACAAACAATAATAAATAAATAAAAATTCTAACTAAATGATATGTTTTTCCTCCATCCTCACACTATTTCATACAATGTCCTCAGTGTAATGAAATAAAAAAAAAATTAGAAAAACATGAGTGTAAGATGAAAGGAAAATTATACCTCTTGGGATTGCCTCCCAAGTGCGCTTTAGTTAGAGTCTAAAGCTTGACTCTTCGCGTAAGGTTGCTAAAAATACAACCTAACATGAGGAAGCCGTCTTGGTAGCATCTTCTTCCTCTTTTTCCTTGTTGGCTCCTTCAAATAATACTTGGATGATATAGAGTATGCTTGTACTCTATAGTAGGGAACATGAGGAGTATGAAGCATATTCATATATTTAGTAATATTTCCATCATACTCGGAATCAAACCCTTCTAAGAATGGATCTTTGAAATCAAAGGCTTTGTTAAATTCCTCGTAGAGTACCGTAATACCAAATTGCTCTCCACTTTCATTATTTAAGCTTATGGATGTTGTAATTGGGTGGAAAATCGGAGTTTCAAGTTCACCATCCTCACACTGTTCTTTTTCGACCTCTACATGTACCTTTGTTGGATGATGTCCAACTAAGGCATTGACATATGGAATTTCAGCTATCTCATCCTCACTATTGATCGGCACATCGTCAACTTGAACCACCTTCGTAACATATGGATTGTCAAGTGATTTTCCGCTTCGAAGCTCAATTACTTTTACTTGCTCTTTTATATTTGATTCTGTTGTAGATGGTAGACCATCTTGAGCTATATTTTGAATCAAAATAGCCAATTGAGAAATTTGCGTCTCAAGATGGTGGTTGACCGCGGCTTGATTTTGGAAACCGGTTCTCATCTCCTCAATGAATTCGTCAATCTTGCTTCCTTCATCCACATTCCAATTTTGCTGAAAATCCGGTGATTGTTGTGGTTCATTATCAAAGTTGGAATTGAAATCCCATTCGTTTTGATGTGGGTGATAACTTGAATTAAAGTTCAAATTTTCATTGAAGTTCTCCCAAGTATCGTTCCAACCATAAGTTTCACTAGCTTGCCATTGATCACCCATATAGTTGGCATGTCCATTCCAATCTGGATAGAGTACATGACAGTCAACTCGAGTATGACCAAAATCCCCACAAATTTCACAATTATACTGAAAATTTTGGTACTGCATATAATTTTGATTCCATGCCATTACTCTTTCCAAAATAGGTACACCAAAAACAAATTGAGGATAAACCAACAAATATCAAATTTCCTGCACACCCAAAAACAAGAACACCCCACGTAAAATCCAATAAACACAAAAAAATAAAAATAAAAAACAGAAAATAAAAGCTAACACAATCAAGAATATAATACTCTTAATTTATTAAATACGCAATTGTCCCCGGCAACGGCGCCAAAAACTTGTTGGCAAATAATCGCAAGTGTACGATATCGCTCAAGTAATATAACTTGGAAGACCAAGTATCGATCCCACAGAGACAATGGACTTAATCACTAATTTCAAATATTCTTTAATCGGCTAGCTAGAAAAATCAATAGGATTTTGTAATTTAATTAAACTAATATAAACTGAAAACAAATAATAAAATATGATTTAAAACAATAAGATTAAAAAGTTCAAGGATTGATAATCCCAAATAAATAAGCAAAATTATGGAATAGGATTTCTTAGTGATTTTATCGCGAATCGAGCTATTCTAAAGCACCGAATCCCGCCCTCTCAAGCCTCAAAGATCCGAATAAAATTACAACCTAATTAACTAACCAATTATTAACTCGCTCTCACGATATTAAAACTGAATTAAATAATCAAATTATAATTATGAAGCAAACTCAACGACTACCTAAATTCCAACCCGCTCTCACGGCGTTTTCCTCTAAGTTCTTAATTATCTATGTCTATTTAATTAACAATCTCTCAATTAGTTAACTAAACACAATCTCATGAACTAAGTAGCTAATTTAATCCAAGCAATAAGATTAATAATTAAGACACGAATTAACACTAATCCATCCAATCCAATTAATTACCAATTTATAAGTTCATATCAACCCTCGAACAAGGGTTTTAATTACACATATTAAAACTGAAACAAAACAAGAAGGATGATGAAGAAGAAAGCATAATTAAACAATAAATACCGGAGTTGTCAATTTCGGAAAGAATCGTCTTGATTAAACTTGAAATCTTCAACAATCGTCTTGCAGAAACTAATTATAAACTACTTATAAACTGCTGGAAAAAACTAAACTAAAAGCTATTTAATAAAAACTAAATTATAAATACTCTAATCTAATGTCTAATCTATTCTACATCTTAAATTGAGTCTAGTACAAGGTCTTTATATAGTAGGAGAAGTTCCGGAGTCTTCTAATTCGTATTACAAATCAATTTGTAATAGGAATTGAAATTGTAATTTGAGGAGGAATTTCAGTCCAATTCAAAGTCTGCTGCACGCCAAATTCTCTTCTTTCCCGTTCGGGAAGCCATAGTTCCGTTTGTGACATGCCCAATTTTCTTCTTTCCCGAACGGAAGCCTCTTTCACGTTCGAAAAAACTGTAGACCGAAAGCTTTGAGATCTGATTCCTTCTTGAGTCCCGAACGGGACAAGGCTTTTTCGTTCGGGACTCATGCTCACTCTGCATGGTTTCCGTTCGTGAAACCTTTGTTTCGAACGGGAACATCCCCTTTTTTCCTTAATCTCGTTCGAGAACTTCAATATCTTCGTCCGCAAGCTACGCTTTTACTCGTACATGCAATCCACCATAAATTTGCCCCAAATAGTCGTTTTTCACCTAATTTCCACTGAAACACTAACAAACACCATTAAACGTAAAAACGCCAAATAATGTATAAAAACAATACTACACATGATGAAAACCGAGTAAAATCGACCCTAAATATAGGAGTAAAATACTCCTATCAAACCTCCTCACACTTAACCTTTGCTTGTCCTCAAGCAAGAAATAAATCTTACTCTACAAAATATGTTAGAAATCCTTAGCATATAACTTAACAATAAATCAATCAAAGAAATCCCCGACCCTATGAATAATATGAAAAACAACCTTCTAAAACCGACAACTAAATAATGATGCAATCAAATAACAATAATAATTTTATGACATAATTCAATATAACAACGGTTACTAACTCATTAGTACAAGGTCAAATTGAATCACACTTCAAGCTTCACTATCACTTGCGGGACATGGAAAATAATCAATTTCTCACTTAGGCAAATCATAGCACAATTTAGTAAAAACTAAGCTAATGACATCAATATTTCAACAAGTAGGGTATATAACAAAGAAAGCTCACAATTGAAAACATGAATATTCACCATAAGCTTGCTCATAGTCCCGGACTCCGCTACTTGATTCGGTAATCAACAAAAATCATATGGTCTTTTATTGGGTTGTAATGTGGCTAAGGTAAATGGTAGGTAAAAAGGATAGAACAAAGGCTAATTATCAACTTAATACACTATTTATTACTACTATTAACTTCTAGGTTGATCTAACTCCGGTTTTGCGTTTATGTGAACTTATAACTTTCTTTTCTTTTTTTTTTTTGAATTACGCTCTACTCATTGCTTTTTGCAATCTTAGAATTTTTTTTCTTTTGAAGCTTTTGCTTGCAAATTTTTATCTCTCTTTTTTTTTCAATCTTTTTCAAGGCGCAATCTTAATCTTTTAAGCACAATGTAGTTCACTTTCTCTTTTCACTAATCTCGAGTTATTAATCACCTATATTCATCATAATCATAACAAATAATATATAAAGTCGATAAGGTAAACAAAAGAGGTAAAGCATAGAACGGTAAATGGTAAAATATGGTAAAAACAATAAAAAGTTTAAGGCTCAAATTGGTGTAATCTAGGGAATAAAGGGTAGTCTATTTAAGTGGTCTAAAAGAAAGGTTATACCTAATTGCCATAATCATCTAATTGTTGAAAACTCAATCGTGTAACTTTAAACGGACACCGAGCAAGTTCTAGGAATAAAACATGAAATCAACACTCACAACAAGAAAATTAAGCTCAAAACTCTCAAAAGTGTGTAGTGTTATGCCATAAACTCAATTCCTACAAAAATTATGCTACTTATGCCAAAAGTTAAAAACGACTATAAAAATAAACAATCAACATGTCATGAATCCGCATCAAGTTATTCAATTATGTTTCAACGATTTGAACAAGTCTAAATTTTGAATTTACCCTTATTTCATCGGATTATGTCAACGAATTATTAAGTCATTAAGCAAGCATCGCTTATCAATTGTCGAATTAAAAAGTCGCGTTTATACATTCATTGATTCGGAGAAATCTAAGATTGACAAATTTAAAAGATAACACCAAATCAACTAACATTTTTTTCATAATTGAAAGACAAAGATTTAAAGCAATACAAGACATTGAAATAAACTACAAATATCCTAAAACACCCTAATACTATCTACTAAAACACAAAAACACAAGAAAAACAACAATAATAAAAAAGCACAAACTAAACCTAAGAAAACATAAATAAACAAACAATAATAAATAAATAAAAATTCTAACTAAATGATATGTTTTTCCTCCATCCTCACACTATTTCATACAATGTCCTCAGTGTAATGAAATAAAAAAAAAATTAGAAAAACATGAGTGTAAGATGAAAGGAAAATTATACCTCTTGGGATTGCCTCCCAAGTGCGCTTTAGTTAGAGTCTAAAGCTTGACTCTTCGCGTAAGGTTGCTAAAAATACAACCTAACATGAGGAAGTCGTCTTGGTAGCATCTTCTTCCTCTTTTTCCTTGTTGGCTCCTTCAAATAATACTTGGATGATATAGAGTATGCTTGTACTCTATAGTAGGGAACATGAGGAGTATGAAGCATATTCATATATTTAGTAATATTTCCATCATACTCGGAATCAAACCCTTCTAAGAATGGATCTTTGAAATCAAAGGCTTTGTTAAATTCCTCGTAGAGTACCGTAATACCAAATTGCTCTCCACTTTCATTATTTAAGCTTATGGATGTTGTAATTGGGTGGAAAATCGGAGTTTCAAGTTCACCATCCTCACACTGTTCTTTTTCGACCTCTACATGTACCTTTGTTGGATGATGTCCAACTAAGGCATTGACATATGGAATTTCAGCTATCTCATCCTCACTATTGATCGGCACATCGTCAACTTGAACCACCTTCGTAACATATGGATTGTCAAGTGATTTTCCGCTTCGAAGCTCAATTACTTTTACTTGCTCTTTTATATTTGATTCTGTTGTAGATGGTAGACCATCTTGAGCTATATTTTGAATCAAAATAGCCAATTGAGAAATTTGCGTCTCAAGATGGTGGTTGACCGCGGCTTGATTTTGGAAACCGGTTCTCATCTCCTCAATGAATTCGTCAATCTTGCTTCCTTCATCCACATTCCAATTTTGCTGAAAATCCGGTGATTGTTGTGGTTCATTATCAAAGTTGGAATTGAAATCCCATTCGTTTTGATGTGGGTGATAACTTGAATTAAAGTTCAAATTTTCATTGAAGTTCTCCCAAGTATCGTTCCAACCATAAGTTTCACTAGCTTGCCATTGATCACCCATATAGTTGGCATGTCCATTCCAATCTGGATAGAGTACATGACAGTCAACTCGAGTATGACCAAAATCCCCACAAATTTCACAATTATACTGAAAATTTTGGTACTGCATATAATTTTGATTCCATGCCATTACTCTTTCCAAAATAGGTACACCAAAAACAAATTGAGGATAAACCAACAAATATCAAATTTCCTGCACACCCAAAAACAAGAACACCCCACGTAAAATCCAATAAACACAAAAAAATAAAAATAAAAAACAGAAAATAAAAGCTAACACAATCAAGAATATAATACTCTTAATTTATTAAATACGCAATTGTCCCCGGCAACGGCGCCAAAAACTTGTTGGCAAATAATCGCAAGTGTACGATATCGCTCAAGTAATATAACTTGGAAGACCAAGTATCGATCCCACAGAGACAATGGACTTAATCACTAATTTCAAATATTCTTTAATCGGCTAGCTAGAAAAATCAATAGGATTTTGTAATTTAATTAAACTAATATAAACTGAAAACAAATAATAAAATATGATTTAAAACAATAAGATTAAAAAGTTCAAGGATTGATAATCCCAAATAAATAAGCAAAATTATGGAATAGGATTTCTTAGTGATTTTATCGCGAATCGAGCTATTCTAAAGCACCGAATCCCGCCCTCTCAAGCCTCAAAGATCCGAATAAAATTACAACCTAATTAACTAACCAATTATTAACTCGCTCTCACGATATTAAAACTGAATTAAATAATCAAATTATAATTATGAAGCAAACTCAACGACTACCTAAATTCCAACCCGCTCTCACGGCGTTTTCCTCTAAGTTCTTAATTATCTATGTCTATTTAATTAACAATCTCTCAATTAGTTAACTAAACACAATCTCATGAACTAAGTAGCTAATTTAATCCAAGCAATAAGATTAATAATTAAGACACGAATTAACACTAATCCATCCAATCCAATTAATTACCAATTTATAAGTTCATATCAACCCTCGAACAAGGGTTTTAGTTACACATATTAAAACTGAAACAAAACAAGAAGGATGATGAAGAAGAAAGCATAATTAAACAATAAATACCGGAGTTGTCAATTTCGGAAAGAATCGTCTTGATTAAACTTGAAATCTTCAACAATCGTCTTGCAGAAACTAATTATAAACTACTTATAAACTGCTGGAAAAAACTAAACTAAAAGCTATTTAATAAAAACTAAATTATAAATACTCTAATCTAATGTCTAATCTATTCTACATCTTAAATTGAGTCTAGTACAAGGTCTTTATATAGTAGGAGAAGTTCCGGAGTCTTCTAATTCGTATTACAAATCAATTTGTAATAGGAATTGAAATTGTAATTTGAGGAGGAATTTCAGTCCAATTCAAAGTCTGCTGCACGCCAAATTCTCTTCTTTCCCGTTCGGGAAGCCATAGTTCCGTTTGTGACATGCCCAATTTTCTTCTTTCCCGAACGGAAGCCTCTTTCACGTTCGAAAAAACTGTAGACCGAAAGCTTTGAGATCTGATTCCTTCTTGAGTCCCGAACGGGACAAGGCTTTTTCGTTCGGGACTCATGCTCACTCTGCATGGTTTCCGTTCGTGAAACCTTTGTTTCGAACGGGAACATCCCCTTTTTTCCTTAATCTCGTTCGAGAACTTCAATATCTTCGTCCGCAAGCTACGCTTTTACTCGTACATGCAATCCACCATAAATTTGCCCCAAATAGTCGTTTTTCACCTAATTTCCACTGAAACACTAACAAACACCATTAAACGTAAAAACGCCAAATAATGTATAAAAACAATACTACACATGATGAAAACCGAGTAAAATCGACCCTAAATATAGGAGTAAAATACTCCTATCAATATGCCCCTAACATCTTAAAATATTGACAACCAAGCCCCCGATTTGGACAACCATACCTCTAACGTATCATTTATGCGTCCAAATTAGGGGTATGATTGTCAACATTTTAAGACGTTAGGGGCATATTTGAACCTTTTCGGACGTTGAGGGCTTACTTGATCTTAAAGTCAAACTTTAAAAGCATAAATGATCCTTTTTCCAAAAATATTTGTCTATTTCTTTTGAAAACAAAGGATCATTTCAACCCCTCATGTTGCGTTGAATTTATCAAACGCATGAAAATTAGCAAAATCATACTACTTTTATTCTGAATTTGTCAATCAAAGACACTCTTTTAACATAAAAAAAGAGTGGGATTCCAAATTTTAAATAATTAGCTTAATTTAATTATAATAATTATAATTGACCTAATCTAATTAACTTTTAACCTGAATTAACCTAACCTAAATAACCTAAACCCTAAACCGATAGATCCATCGATTTTTCCTTTTCCACCACCACCATTGTCCCTCCACCTCCGTCAAACACCGCTCAAACCCCACCAACCACCATCCAAAAAGCGTTATGGTCATGCTACCATTCGTCTATAACGAAGACGACGAGCTCGTCTCTCTGTAAGATAAATGGATAGCTGTCGGAAAAAAAAGAAGTCTGTCAAAAATTTTAAAAAAATCTCTATATTTTTAATTAACAATTATATGATATATAAAGTTCTAAAATTAAAAGGATGGAATTTTTTATTTTAAAATAATTATATGTTAATTTACAATAATTATATGTTAATTTAAAATAATTATATGTTAATTTAAGACCATTTAAAAAAATTTACCATTAAATATTAACTATTTAGGGTGAGAGTGGAGGAGAGTGTTTTTGATCTGATTTTAGCAAGTTTATGATAATAAGTGATTTGTTTTCGCTAATTTTAACGATTTTATACTTTAGCGCGACATGAGGGAGTAAATGACCCCTTTGTTCATTTTTTTAGACTTAATCATTAAAAAATAATCATATTTTTGACTTCTTTCATTTATAGTCCAATCTTTTAAAATCATCGTCAATTGTTTAAGTTAGAAGTGGGAAAAAATAAATATACATGGAATTATTGATAATTAAAAAGAAAATTGGAAAAATATATAAGAAAATCATTTAAATTTTGTCCATTCTGATTTATAATGAATGGTTAATAATAAATTAAAAAGTTTAAAAATTAGCTAAATTTTGTTATTTAAAAATTTGGACATAAGCGAAAAAAATTGAAATGATAGGATAGGATACTTCTTGATGATTAAACCAGTTGTTTATGTATTCTTTTTATTTTCTAATTTTAAACTTTTATTACAAAACTTAATACTCTGAAAAACTATCGACTTTTGATTTTTGTAATAGCACTCTGATGTTGTAATTTTGTTAATTTTGTCCTTTTTATATTTTTGACTTTCTACAGCACCTTAAGTTGAAAAATTAGACGATTTTATTACTATAAAAATTAAAATATTCAAAGCAATTAAATTTAAGTCATATTATTTTTTTTATTTGCACAAATTCAAACAAATTGTTTAACTTATAAAAATTCAAATAAGTTCCAAATAATAAATTAAACAAAAAGAATAAATTAATTTTTAATTTTTATTAAACATTAAATCAAATAAAAAGCAATATCTCATAGCCTCCGACTCCGAATTCACCACCGCCTTCGTCGAACCCTCACCGCTCGTCTTCCATGGGAGGACGAGCTCGAACAGCTCGTCCTCTTATGGAAGACGAGTTGACGAGCTCGGCAGGTCCGAGTGAGGTGGTGACGGAGTCAAAGGCGTTTTCAATTAATTTACATTAAATCATTTTTTTTATTATTATTTTTTTAAATTTTTATGGAAAAGATGGTTTATTTGTGATATTTATCTATCTATAAGTACTCTATAACTATTCTATAAGTGTGAAGGGGGGAGGACAGACAAAATTATAATATTAGTCTTTAATAATTAAAAAATTACGAAGTTAAATATAAATTTAATTCTAATAAAAAATAACTAACTTTTTATAAATCAAATGTAAAGCTAAATATAAATACAATCCTATTAGGAAAATTATTTTAGGTGACATTTGATAAAACTGAAAATTAAATGCTGAATTTTAAGTGCTGAAAATAATAATTACTAATTACTTTTAAGTGCTGAATCAAATAAGTTTGTTTGATAACTGCAGTTATTGAAAATTATTACAATTATTATTTTTATATATTAAACCTCTGAACATTGATTATTTTAAAAATAAATTATCAAATATAAATTATATATTATTTAAATTTTTATTTGGGTAATGATGATAAGTTGTCTTTAAAGATTATAATAATGCTCTCTTTTACTTTGAAAATTAATCCTTAAAATAAAATATTAATTTTAATATTCTTAAAAACCGTTTAAATCTTGTAATAAATATTGTGTGTAACAAACGGAAGCTCAGCCAATATTTAAAAGAGAAAACATTAAATAAATATCATGTAGACTTTAAAAAAATAAAAATAAAAATAGAGTATAATAGTTTATAAATTTAAGTGTTTATCTTAGTATATATGCTTATTATGATATTTTAAAAAATGGATACTCTTGTTTTAATATCAAAATTTTACGGATTTGGTCGGTTATAGTAAAATCTTTCAGAATCATTAAGATCAGTCCATTTTAAAATCTTCAGAACTTTTTTTAGCCATTAAGCTAATTTTGTACGTAATAATTTAGAGTTAAATTAAAAAATGGCTACATATGTATTTAGCTAGATATGTATTTTAGTTTTGAGCGGAGTATCATTTATGAAAATAATTATGACATTTACTATAATTTATAGTACTTTAGTCTTTTATGTTTGAATCAAGTTATTTAATTTTTTATTTTTATTTTCATTAATATTTTAAATTCTTTATCCGTTTTGATGTTAGTCGATTAAGCTGTTTGACTTAGTA
This sequence comes from Mercurialis annua, assembly GCF_937616625.2. NCBI lineage: Eukaryota > Viridiplantae > Streptophyta > Magnoliopsida > Malpighiales > Euphorbiaceae > Mercurialis > Mercurialis annua. Next base: position 4,531,202 of record NC_065570.1, on the reverse strand, counting down.
AACAGGTATAAAAATCTCTTTGTATAAGTAAAAACAAAATTAATTCTTAAACTCTTAAATTTAAATATCAAATAAAAACAACACAAACAAAAATTAAACTACAATCTTAATCTCCAAATCTAATTATACAAAAAACAAAAAAACTCAACCTAAAAAGATCTAGACTCTTCCAAGTTTTTTCCATTTTTTCAAAATATATTTTAAGGCTTTTCTTTTATTTCCTTCAGCTTCTTCCTCAGCTTTCTTCTGCTTGGCAACTTCTTCTCCCTTAACCTCAACAGCTTCTATCAAACTCTTCAAAATACAATCCACGTCACTTCCCGGTATAATAACCGGCATTAAAAGCTCCGCCACCTCCGCCGGAGTTACATCAACTTGGTCAAGCAACTCACCAATCTTCCCAAACAACTCATGCGAATCAGTATTCAAATACTTCTCCGCCAGAATCTTGAACCCCTCGAGTTTACAATACGACATCTCGATATGATAATCCATTCTCCCCCGTCGGATCAGCGCCGGATCAAGTTTCTCTTTATGATTCGTCGTAAATATCACAATCCTTTCGCTTCCACTCGCCGACCAAAGTCCGTCAATGAAATTTAATAAACCTGACAGAGTCACCTTACTACCTTTCTTCTTCTTGTCACCTTCGTCGTCAGAGTCAGACTCATCACCGCCGCCTCCTCCGCCGCTACTGCCAATCAAATCCTTCAACGGATCATTCTCATTCTTATCTTTTACGCCGCTACTTCTTTGTCCCGTCAGATTAAGCGAACAGTCGATATCTTCAATAACAATGACAGACTTACTATTTATATCAATCAAAAGCTTCCTCAACTCAGTGTTATCTTTAACCGCCGTTAACTCAATATCGTAAATATTATAATCCAAGTAATTAGCAATGGCAGCGATCAAACTCGATTTTCCGGTTCCCGGCGGTCCATACAGAAGATAACCACGTTTCCACGGCCGGCCAACTTTCGCAAAAAATTCTTTTTCTTTCGAAAACGCTACGAGATCGTTCATGATCGTCGTCTTTTTCGTCGGATCCATCGCGATCGTCTCGAACGTCGCCGGGTGTTCAAAAGTCACATGACTCCATAGATTACTCCTATAATCCCACCAATTATCACTCGGATTATTAGTGTAGAGCTTACGTTTTCGATTCTTAACTGTCGCCGCCTTTCCGACGGTGATCACATGGTTTAAGTACTGATCAAGAACTTGAACTCTATACTTCGGATGAAATTTGAGAAGATAATGGCGTTTAGAAGTAACAGGATTGTATAAAGATATAGATTTAGGGTTAGGTTTTATAGTAAGGGACGTCCATTTAAGTTTAATGCCGTTAAAATAATCAAGAACAACTTCATCATCATCCATGGAAAATAAAAAAGATTTACTTTTTTTAGTTAATTCACCTTTGAGTTGCTGAACTTGGTCCGTGGATCTTGAGCCGAGATACGATTGAATTGCGGCGTACGCGTCGTTACGCATGAATCGAGCTTCATCGGGATACTCTTCGAATTTTACGCACATTGTTGGATTGAAATAATTTTTCAATTTGTACAATATTGAATCAATGTAGTACTGAAAAATTGATGGAATTAATTGTTGGTATGTAGACCATAAACACATGAATAGAACACTTGATTTTAAATTCTCCATCGTCACTTTGGTGTGAAGAGTAGACAACTTTTGTTAATGAGACATAAGACTTTGCCCTTAGCTCTATATATATAGGAGTTTGACGACCAATATGTTCCAGTAAAACATTAAAATTGTCCTAAACCTAATAGGATTAGGCTATAAGTATATGTTTTCCGTAGTTAGTTATTTTCTAACTAGTAATTGGAAATTGAATCCGTTCAAATTTTGGATTAGGCGGATTTTTTCCATGCATAATATAGTATCTTGATTGTGGAATGAATTCATGTGAGTATGGGTTCATTAAGATCCGATCTAAGCAAGGAATTCCCAAATATATAAAAAAAATCATTCTATCAGAATTTAATATGTTGATTTATCTAGAAAATTTGTAAATAATACTCCTTTTTTAAAAATAATATAATTTTCCACCTCACTAATGAACAATTAAAAAAAAATACCCCACTCTTTTATTTTTATTTTATTTCAAAACATATTTTTATTATTATGATGCCTTCTTTTTATTAGTATTTTTTACTTGAAGTATTTTTTTATTCCCAACCACCAATTATCACTCTTACATGTCACTTTCTTTCTCTCTTTCTTTTTCTTTTTTTTCTTTTTTTCTTATTTTGTTTTCCATTTTTGTTCTCTTCTTCTTCATTACTTCGCTCTGACATCGCTCCCCCGCCATTCCGTCACTGCTCCTTCGTTCTTTCATATTTAATTTTATCGATTTTTATTAACTCGTGGTGATTTTTACAATTTATTTTAACTTCCAGAACTAAAATAAATTGATCTTAATTTTTTTTTCAGTTTTTAGATCTGAGAATCTGCATTAAAAAACGATTTTCAGCTGAAAAAAAAAACGAATTTCTGCAAAAAAAAACGAATTTTCTCTGCAGAAATCAGTGTCTGATTATCATATTATTATCATTGTATTATCATGTCGTTATCATAACACTGTAATATGGTAATATTATGATAACTACATGATAACAGAGTATGATAAGATTATGGTAATTGTAAGTAAAAGAATTTACAGAAAGATTCATGATAATAGTATGATAAGTTTATAATAATTGTATGATAGCATACACAAAAAAATTACAAAAGGATTCATGTTAACAATATGATAATGTTATAATAATTAGATCATAACATAGTAAATTTTTTTATTATTTAAATATCCTGCGTAAAATGAGACTAGATAATTATATCTTTTTTTAACATGAAAAGGTAATTTTTATACATGTTTAATGATAGAAAATTTATGTTATATAAAAAAACAAAAAATTCCAGATTTGAAACGAAGATGAAGAAGAGAAACAATGAATTTCCGATATGATGAAATCAAAATAGAAAACGGCAACAGTGACAACAAGCGGAAAAAATGACTCTGACGGCGAGACAAAGGTGGAACGGCGGAGACGGAGCGTGAAGAACATATTTGAAGATTCTGTTCTATTGGATTTAAGATGAAGAGCTGATGATGGAGAAGAAGAAGAAGAAGTTGTGAAAGGCAAGTTCAGAGAAAGACCAGAGAGAAAAATGAGGAGAGAAAAAATAATTGCAATTATGAAGGTTTGTTTGAGAGGGGAGTATATATAGTACCGTATAAAAGAAAGAATTCGTTCCGTCTTACGTATTTTAGAGATATAAAAGTAGGAGCAGTATAAAAGTAAAAAGTTTGGGAAAGTTGGTTAAATCTGTAAAAGTCCTTAATTATTTAAATCTATCAAGTTTGCATATTGTATTTAAACGGATTCGGACTATTCATTTTAAGACACTGGTGTCGCTTTACGTGTTTCACACGTAACTCGTAGTGTGACTCATCAAAATATTATATTTATATTTAATTAATAATTATTTTTATAATTATAAATTGTATTTAAATAGCAAATATTAAATAATTATTGAAATAGTAGTTAATTAGAAGTAGTCTATTTTATTTCTAAAAAACAGATAGAAAATGTAAATAATAATTAAATTAGTTATTTATTAAAAGTAATTAAAGATCGGTGGTTTTTCAGTCTATTAGCCTATTACAAAATGAAAGATCCGTATTTGATAAAACTTTTCTTACATTCCATTTAGTTTTTATTTAAAGAATATTTATATTTTTTTTCCTTTTTAAATAATATTATTTCAATTAATTAAATTGTTCAAGGAAATATAGATTTTAAAATTAGGATGATGTATATTTAGAAAAACCCTCACTAATAGAAAGTGTTTGTCGTTAAAAGGTTATTTTAAAAAAACTTAGTATCTATATAAAATAATACTAATAAGAAACTAGTAAATAAATTGTAATTTACAGTGATGTGCATGTGCTTAAGGTTTAAAAGAATGTATATTAAGCATATCTGAGCATAAAATTGAAAAATATGTATGCTGTTGCTTTTAGTTTTAAGTAATATTTGAAATGTCAGTTAGAAATAGCTTCAGGATACATGAATAAAAAATCAAATAAAACAGCATAAAATGATTATGTTCAGATCATTATCATGAGATGACCATCCAATTAATGAGTAATTTTACATAAACAGATAACTAATAATTTAGGAGATGTAACAATAAAAGTGATATCTGCTCACGAAACCTTCAATTAAGAAGAATACTACAAGTTTCTGGTTTGCTTTCCTCTGCTGCAGCAATAAGTGTTCTTACACGATGAACCAAGAACAATTTTCAATTGCTTTTCTTTTCCACCGGAAAACGAGCCCTTCCGCCTTATTGAATGCTTTCGGATTGCAGTACACAACAATGAAATACTTCCTGCCAAAGAGAAAACAAATTAGCCTTCCTCTATATGCATTTATCTGTAAGAGCCTACACTGAGTGGGTTTAATGCTAATGCTGTAATACAGCTGATTCTATTGTGAGAAATTTATAAACGGAGTAGCCAGTAACAAGACATAAGCATAAGCTATTTGTTGATTACTGATACATATTATTGGTTCTGTGCTGCTGTGTTTGTTTCCTTTTTCTTCTTCTTTTTCCTCTTTGTAGTTCAGAATTCCCTTTTCCGTTGGAAATTACATTTATTTGTTAATGAAGTACATAAACTGCACACAATTTTCCGTACCTAAACGTTCTCTTTTTAGGGTTGCAATTTTAATTTCATAAAACAGTTGGCAGTGTTGGATCAATTCTAGGACAACGTAAATGAGCAAGATATATATGTATACCTATGATCTATAAGCATACATACATACCGAGAAGACAGACATGGCAAGAGAAAGAGAGTTAACATGCCGTACCTTTGCTTCCAGTTAATGATGCAGCTCGTCTAGCATAGCAAGGACCAACAAATCCCCTGTCAATAAATTAAGAAGAAAACATGCTCATTATCCTATTTTGGCCTCTCCATTTACCAAACTATTCTCATCTTTGGTAGTAATGCTGCTGGCTACTTTATTGCTGCCTCTTTTAGGTCTGTATTTGTGGGTATTAGGTCCATCTCTTGCAGAGCTGACCAATCTCTTGAGAAGTTTCTTTTGGGAAACTCGGGCATTGTCTCCTGTATTACTTTTTGGAGAAGTTACAAGTTCTGGGGCATTGCTATTCTCCTTCAATTGTTCAATCTGCCCTTCAGTAACACCAACATTTGGATCATTTTCAATTCCTTCGCTGGGATTCTCCTCAGTTGGCTCAGGAAGTAATGCCTTGCGGCTAAGGCGGAGTTGTCCCTTCTCATTTACCTGTATTGGACACTCGTGCTAAGTAGATACCAAAGAACAGTTTCTCTGGGTGATATTCTCGCAAAAAATTATGGTCTTTCTAGCATGCAGAACGCATATTTTGCAGAGCACTGACTTAAAAATAACATGAAGACAAAATGAACCTATTCTGCTTAATATCGAGTCAACATTTGGATAAGCGCAATCAACATCGAGCAGAAGTCAATACATCAGGGGTAAAAAACAATGGGAGAACCCCAAATTCAAATTTGAACCTGTCATGGGGTACAAAGGTACCCATATGACTATGTCACAGTCTACTAAGAAACTGTCTACAACCCACTGAAACTCTGCAGGCTGAAATTTCGACAATTTCATACAAGAATCTAAACTTAAAGATTGCTGATTTGTAAAAAAAAAACTATGTATTTATGACTTCAGTAACCAAATCGATCCAAGAAACAAAGACAGCCGACTTATTTAGTACAAAAGGTAGCTTTATAAAAAAAAAAAAAACATGACAATAGGGATCGAGGTTAACACATTCACTGATTACTTCATAGACGTGCACAAGCTCCTAAAGTCCTAACAAATGACACAGGCTAGTCAAATCAATGAAACCATGGTCCCAATTGCAAGCTCTACATTTTTAATGACACTTTGTTGAGGCCAGGTTTGGAAATGAGAGGGAGAAAAAAATAGGAAGCTCTGTACCTCAATAAGTTTAACATCAATACGGTCTCCGACATTCACAGCCTGAAACACAATTAGCAGTAGAAAAATTATGTTCTCATAATAGAAGAAGTGTCATCTTCGGTTGCTAAAAGAAAGCAGGAAAAGAAAATATTACTTACATCTTCGGCCTTTGCCAACCAGCTGGAAGTCAGTTCACTGATATGACATAGTCCCTGATATATTTAAAAAGTTCAGGAAATCATCGAGTTTTTCTTCTTTTTTACAGAGGAGCTCTAAACTTTATTTGTTGACATTACATATTGAACAAGAGGAACATTACAAATATCAATTGGTAACTGTTCTCATTATATTAATAGATGAGTGTTGGAAATGCAAATAACAAGACTGAAAAACTGTGGAAGCTACCAAAAAAAGGAGAGCGTGGAACTTGTTTATGCAAGAATAAGTTTGGGACAGTGTTTCCATAAGTAATACAGACATGTTGAAGAATAAATATGTACCTCGCGTCCAGGGGCTATCTCAACAAAAGCTCCATAAGGAGCTATTGATTTAATTTCACAATTCCTGAGGGAAAAGAAGCATAAAGATCATTCTATTATCAATCAAGCAACAGTTTAGGATGAGCAATATTCCCAGAAGATGTCAATGGTTAACTGAGTATAATGTATACACAATATTAGCACTTAACACATATCCTAAACAATTAATCTCATTATTCATGTAAGCCCTTTAAAACATATCTATAATACAATCTTTTAACTGAAGATATGCAATTTCGCTTTTTTTTTTAGTCTGCACAAAAGTCTAAAACAAACCAACTTAAAAGAGGATCATAAAAGAACAGTGGCCCACAAAATACTGTACCTATAGACATCACCAATAGTTGGAACCATTGTAAGATTCATGATAATAGTTTTGGACTTCTCAAGGCTTGACAAATCCTTAGCGGTAATTTTTACCTGAAAAAGGCATTATCAACCAATTGCATATGTGTTCATCTAATAAAATCGAAGAAAAGTTCATTGACTGATCTTACAATTCCACCATCATCTGTGTCAATAGCCTCAATTCCCGTCTCTTCTATGATACTCCTCACTTTCTTCCCTCCAGGACCAATTATCATGTTAATTTTTGATGGATGGACCTGTAAAATATACAGAAGTTAAGAGCCTGTATTTTTGCAACATAAGTGATCAAATTTAAGTTTCAACTGGCGTATATCCGAAAGACGATAATAAATAAACAAACCTTCATAACATGAATCAAAGGGGCATGCTTAGAAAGCCTTTGAGAAGGGGGAGGTGAGCATTTCAACATTTCAGCTGGATAATTAGAAAGACTATATTAGATCAGTCAACTGTCAAATATGAACCCATATACATTTGAAATCAGTCATTCCAACAAGAGTTCACAATACAAAACGTCAGTGATGAAATATGTTCATTTTTGTTTAGTAAGATCCTGGCAATCTATTTGTAACTCTTAAATGTAATACGAAAATGCAATACAGAACTTCGATGTGATTCTTCTGAGCTATCGACACTTAACCAAGTATTAAATGCTTCTTAAAATTTCATGAAAAAATTCCATGTTCTGGTTAAAACTTAAAGATGTCCACAAGCTATTTAGCAAAGAAATTTTAAGAGTACATTGCCCATGTAAAATACCAAGAATATGCTTCCGGCCTTCTCTAGCCTGTAGCAATGCCTTTCTCATAACAGGTAAAGTGATGCCTCCAACCTATCATATAAGAAAGGAATTGATTATGTGACTGTCATGAAACAAAAAATGCACATGACTAGATGTCATTACCTTTATGTCCATCTGAAAAGCAGTTACTCCTTCCTCATTTCCAGCAACCTGCAATTGTAATTTTTCTAAACGTTAATTCTTTGAATGCAATTATAATACTCTCCACCTAAACTTGATATAAGAAAAACACTGATGGATGAATAATAGTAATCATTACTTTGAAGTCCATATCCCCAGAAGCGTCTTCGGATCCAGTTATATCAGAAAGAATAAGTGGTGTTCCATCGCCGCCAAATTCTTCAGTATCAAGAACCATGCCCATTGCTATCCCCGCAATTGAGCATTTTAATGGAACTCCAGCATCTTGTAATGCCAAGCAACCTCCACAAACAGAGGCCATACTGTTTGACAATTAATAGTAAACCTAATCACATAACGAGTGGTTTGACAAGTAATAGATAAAATGTATATCAAATATAAACTAATGAAGATGCTGGAAAACCATCTAGTAGCACCTAAACAAAAATTTAAAGTTGGCTTCTGACCTTGATGAGCCATTACTTTCAGTGATGGTGCTCTCAACTCGGATAGTGTATGGAAATTCATCTTCAGAGGGCAATATAGGTTCTAGAGATCTCTCTGCAAGCATTCCATGTCCAATTTCTCTTCTACTAGGGGCCCCCATCCGCCCCGCTTCCCCAACAGAAGATGGGGGAAATGAGTACTGGACCATTAGAATAAAAGAAGATTAACGGTTAGTCTCTTTTCCAGAAAGAAAGTACATTATATAAAAATTCAAAAACAGTTGTGATCAGCAAACTAATTGCCACCCGCCAGAGTTGACAATGAAAACCACCAGATAGGAATATCATATGATACAGCTAATATTAAGCAGCTGGACACTCCATTATCCGGTGCAAGTAGTGACAATGATATTTAAGAAACAAAAACAACATTTTGAGAATTTTATTCTAATAATAGTACAAGTTTGTTTAATCCTATATGAGGGGCTTAACTTCCAAAACGAAAAACATGGATTTCCCAAAATATCTCAAGAAAGATTCTGTAAAGCAGATAACTGGCATGACAAAATGATTGCAGAATCTCCCGAATTGCACCAATAAGGTGGAATAAAAGAGAAATTTAAAGATGCTTAGCAGTATCTAACAATTAATGGAACTCGGCCATGAAAATATCTTAAACGAGTTTTAAAATACATTCTAATAACATTTAAATTTTTCCTTTTAAGCCATTAAGACCACATATATATATATTCTTAATTTATTTTGAAAGAATTAACTGTTTATCTAAAGCTTATATTTCTTGATCTAAAGATAATATTCAAAGAAGCTATTTTACAGATCAGGTACGACAGGAAAAAATATACATAATCTATTAGATGATAAATAGTTGTAAGCTCAGACATACTATTTAAATTAATAGATTTCAGAAATAACTACAAGTGCTCCAGCAAAAGAAACTTTTACACCTATTGACAGCAGGAAACATAAATGTTTTATATATAACTGTAAGCTCAACAAAATAACTATGTGCAATGAGAACTGTTCTAAAGAGACCTGAAGATAGAACCTCTTGAATTCATCCACGTCCACGAGGTTGTCTACTTTTTGTGCCATTTGTTTATCACCGAGTGTAGCTACTGCTATTGACTGTAAAAAAGAGAAGGTAAAAAAAAGGAAGAGGTCGTTTCAAGAAAGAAAAAAATTGGAAAAGGAACTTTAGTAACTAAACATGCACAAGAGACCTAACAACAAAAGAGTACATATTTAACTGCATCGCTAGACAACATTCTTCTAGTGGTACTGACTCCATAAGTATGAGAAAAAAAATCAAAACGAGCTTTTAAGACGGCATTGCAACCTAACTAAATACTTTAAAATATGCTTAGGTAGCAATCTCAGCTGATCAAAAGAAACTAATAAACACACCAGACCCTTATTGAATAAATTATGATGGAGAAAAATCAAACAAGTTTGGTAGCTAAGCAGATAGCTTATGACTTATTTTAAAAGTGGCAAAGCATGTGAAGAATCTGATGTTAGAGAATTTGGCATCCCTTTGACAAATAAACATCTTAGATATTCACAGACCATTATTAGATGCAGCCTAAAGAAAACCAAACTTCCATTGCTTGAATTTGTCACATTATATAAAAAAAAGGATATATGAGTTAGACAGACCATGCATAAAACTTGGCAGATAATCGAATCCGCAAAACACAAATACAAGAACTGATAGATTTTGAGAAAAGCTTAATCGCAAAACAGAAAATAAACGCCAACCCTGCCATTGACAGGTGCTTCAAAGATGCATAACGGTAAATTCATTAACAATGACCGGTATACATGAAAGAAAATCTCCTTCTCTAATAAACAGCCAATAAGGGAGTAGCATACAAAAATATTTCAACAAAAGAAGACACCTATTTGAACCTGTGTTTCTCCACGAGTGAAAAGAGTACTTCCATGGGCCCTAGGAAGTAATCCACATCTTGAGTTAATGGGACGTATGCCTTCTGGAGTTCGCCCATCACTTCTTTTTCCTCCCTGTAATAATACCAATGTTGAATGAACACAAGAAATGAACATCCCAACAACAATCATGTTTGACTAAGAATTAGAAATTTTCCATAAAAAGAAGAATATCCCAGGGTCAGAACCTTATGATACAGGAAGGTCCACTACATAAGATCATTGATTATGCTGTCATATGGTTCATGATAACACAGCACGTAAGTTTGCTGATATTATGAGAAATAACAATGCAACCCTTGACATATGAGAAATACTGAAGCCCTTGAACGAAGTATCAAGAAGTTGTTCTAGAATTTATTAACTTAGTTTTCCCTGTATCAAGTTCATTTATAAATAGTTCTTATTTAGTTAGGAAATGTTTCATAGCTTCTTACTTTTATATTTAAGACTTAGGGTGTAGAGTATTCAGTCATTTTTTGCATTATTTGTAACTTTGCAGCCATCATATGCACATTAGGGATTTCTATTTGAATTAATTTTGATGTAGAACATATTGTTTGGAGATAGCTCCAGAAAAAAAAATGAGAGTAAAATACAGGAAAAATAATAGAAGAAACAATTCCATGCTATCAAAGCAAAAGGTTTTCCAAAGTTCAAGAGACTATGAAACCTTGGGTATGAATATCCATCTACTACTTTATAATTGTCAGGTAAGAATTCAATTTACTAGAGAATTTAAAAGAGAAAGATGCTGTTACAAGTTAGCCAAAAACATTATGCTTCTGACTTCCTTTCCAATCAGGTTAGAGTTAAGGACAAGTTAAAATTCAATATTTCACAAGGTACAATCTCCCAAGTAAGACTTGAATAATTTCTCTCTTTGCCCTTCTCTTTGTTTCCCTTATAGACAAAGGGTAGAAAATAAGCCAAGTTTCCTTTCATTAATTTTGTTTGGGTTCTTGCTCTTGTAATGAAAAAAAAGAAAATAAAAATGTTATATAAAAACAACTGAAAGAGACAGCAGTCACAGTACCTCTACAATACGTCTGCGAAGGAATTCAGAAGTAACGTCCTTGAATACCAGTTTAACATCTACCTCGAAAAATAGCTACAAGATGTGAACCAAGGTAATGTGTTCAAGTCTTGGAGGAAAAGAAGATATATAGACAAATACATAAAAGAACTCATACTTAATAAAACCAAACAGGAGAAATTAGTAAACTGAGTTGAGACTAACCAAGGGAGAGGATTTACGTGTTGGTGGCTTTATGTGGATATCACCTTCATCCACTTCACCATCCACGACAACTTCCTCATCCTCATCTTCTTCCTCAAGTAAATCTGCAACTGTCTCAGTGGCTCCGAAACTAGTATCCTTACTTACATATCCTTCTTCTGTAAGTATCCTGATAACCTTTTCTTCCAATGATGACAGGGCCTTTCTTCTTGGTATTTTGTTCCTAATTTGCAGCACTTTCACCAACTCATCACCAGCAATTTCCTGTCCAAGAAACAATAACATAACACTGAAGTGATTTAGATTTTAACAAGTGTTGTACTCAAAATACACGTTTTGTACTGGAATATATGACAAAAAGGGACATAAGGATCTTGTAAGCCAGAATTACAATATTAAATAGGAATAATTGAAAGTCCATAATTCAGGAGACTCAAAATTGCTGTGTGAAAAGCAGGTCCTTCCTATCAGAAAATAGTGCCACAGCTTGCATGGGAAACTAGAAGACAGTTTTAGATTTCTATATCATCCAAATTCTATTGGCCAATTTAAGTTCAACAAAGTTGCAAGGGTGAATATCATCAGAATGCTGCGAACTTGAGAAAGTATGTCACAATCAAAGAGTATAAGTTTATAACAATCAGTTATGGATCTTTTATTTGCTATATCCATCTTGTATATTCTATACAATTTAATAATTCAAGACAAATTAGCACTTCCCATCATATGAGTGTTCTTATAAAAAAAAATCCATGATATATAGCATTTAGTAATCTATTAAGTAATTTTGAACTTAATCACACTTTGGCCCATAAAGTACAGAAGCAGGGACAAGAACTTCAAAGAAATAATATAGAGGATAAACAGGGTTGATATCGCACCTTCACATGCTTATATAACTCAGGGGGAGGTAACTTGATTGCATCAAACATTTTTGGTTTACCACACATCTTAACCAATGCCTCCGCCTCATTGCAAATAGCCCGTATTGCATCCTGACTTCAGTAAACAGGCAACAATTCAAAAATCTAAATGGAGTTATTGCTGCACTAGAGCACTATCAAGTGATAAAAGAAAACAGGTGAACAATTAAACACTCATCATAGAAAAGAATTTTGAAAACCCCAAAAGAAGCAATATGCAGGTGCATTTCTAAAAAACATGAAGACAGAAGAAGAATATAAAGTCAAAACAAGCAAAAGGACAAGAACACGTGCGTCACAGATTTATATCAATGATGTTTTTCATATGCCATTTGAATTCTCTTCCTACTAGTATAATACAATAACTTGCAAACAATATCAAAAGAAAAACAATGATAGACATTACAATAAACATCGATAAGTAGCTATCACTTGCTGCCATACTTCCATATCAAGAAAGTAAATAATCATAACATTGACAAGAAACAAAACCATCAGATAGTTTATGTGATTAGACTATCAACAGAGTTACATAATCATGGTCTTCTATATGAGTAGCTAGTATATGATGTGATTGTCAGTCCACACGACCATTTCCTAAGAGCATAGAATTTACAAAATTAATTTTCTTTAATTTACAAAAGTGCAAAAGCGACTGTAAATGGCTCCAATTCGCATTAAGTCATGACCATATAGAGTATAGATAGATGAAGTGGCATATAACAAACCGAACCTGCCCAACTTGTACAGCTTCAAGTAACTTTTCTTCGGGGAGGAAACTACAATAACCCTGCATGGGATAAAGGAAACTGGATTTTAAATTATTTAAAACCACAAAAAGAAAAGCAATGACAGCAAACAATCTAAGTGCATTTCCAGGTTTTGATGAATTATCAAAATGGTGGAGCGGAATGTGACATAACTTTAGTGAACAAGTTACTTTCACTTTATATTCTAATTACTCAATAAACATAAAGCATACTAGTGTAAGGGTGTTCTCGGAGTCTATATATTTTCTTCTTTTTAGCAGTTAGCACTTACAATTGAAATAAAAGGCAATTCATATAATAATGAAAAAGAAATGAAATAAAAAAAAAAAGCAAATCCAGTGACTGTAAATCCAAACTACTGATAGGCGTTCATGCTTTTCTTATATTTTTTTAATCATGAGTGAATAGCATTAAGCCATTAAGCAATCAAGGACATCATATGTATGAAACTTCCCGAGTAATAAAATGTAAGAAGAGAAAAATCAAATTATAGCACTTTTGGTTGTAGACCACAAGAAATAAAGTTAGGTGAAGAGATAACAACTCATGCCGGTATCACATTACGAAACTGACAAATGAATAGCAGGATGAAATCATCCATCAAAATCGTGGTAGAGACCAAAGAGTGAACCAGTTATGGAAATTTTGGAAAAACGGTCAGCTAAGCAAAAAAACAAGCACCGTGGTCTACACTTCAAGTAACAATTGAACCATGGTTACTATATGCTGACAGCTAATCAAGTCATAATACTGCCACACATATCAGTCCTTATTAAAATGAAAAGATAGCTATACAAATCTAAAGTAACATTAGCAGCAGTAAGCTAATAATAATTAGTATTAGACTCGAGGGTTAGCACTTAGCATGAATGACCATAAAATGATCCCCTTCTGACTTTGATTGGTCATGTACTGTTTTATAACAAAGGTTCAAGTCATGTTCCTTTCTCCACTAGACTACTAGAGGATTCTAGATGTTTATGGCTAGAGATTCTTCAGTAAAATCAAACTCCATCCATGTGTTTACAGACTTTTAGCAAACTAGTTAGTATTTTATGATACTAAACGGCTCTATTTGATACATTGCATTATAATGTAAAACACTTGCAAAAAGTTATCCGGTATGTCCAGTTAAAATAGAATATCCATATTCTATGACGTGAACTAAAGCAAATAAAAATATCTGGCTGATTGAATCAAAGTAAATTGTTATTTTGATTACCAATTATAGATAAGGTTGGAATTAAGAAAGGAATTGAAGTTTAAACAATAAGAGAGCAGGAGCTGACCTCTATCATTAATATTGCACTGTCTGTGCCTGCCATCACCAAATCCAGATCGGACTTCTCCATCTCTACAGTGGTCGGATTCACAATAAACCTATCACCAATAAGGCCAACTCGAACTCCAGCAATTACTTTTGTTGTTGGCACTTCTGAAAGAGCTCTGTGATTTTACGTCCAACTATTAAAACTAAATGCATTTATGCAGCATTACAGAAAAACGATTTATAATTATGGTACAACTTACACTGCGATGCCAGCTGCTGTGATGGCTAAGGCATCAGGGGAATGCAAACCATCATAACTCAAAACCTATGGACATTGCAGCAGTAAATATCTGTTAGTTGGAATAGTATCCACTACAATAATGCTACAATCCATCAACAAATGCACCACGAATTTAGAATTTCAAGGACTACATATTAATAACTATTGATTCAAAACACAAAAGGGCATGAACTCAAACCATCAATAAGAAGCAAACCACAGCCACAAGCAAGCAGTGTACCCTTACTTTGGGTCAATTTCAACATTATTAATTCATTCTATGTACTTTTGCTAAATTATGTCTCATGTTTCCTTTCAAGAAACATGCAATAAATGTTATTAATTGAGAAGTCAAAACAGTCCACATTGGATTGCCAGTGCAAAGCAATAACTTCAATAGAAGTTTGGATACAAATGAAGGGTTACAAAGATTTTGAAGCAAATTAAATCTTCCAAGTAATGCAGATAGATTTCTCACAACATAGTGTCCAGAAAATTACATTATAGCCAGAATTCTGCAATACTTACCCAAGATAGTATTTGAGTCTCATGGTAGAAACCCTTAGGCATGGTTGGGCGTAAAGGCCTATCAATCAATCTACACGTCAGAACCTACAACCAGCACAAAGATGAACACTTAGAAAAACGAGCAAGAAATTTTTCAAAGGCACCAAACTATGTGTTTGAAATCATAGAGTAAACTGTCATATGCTTAAATGTAATGCTTAATCAGCTTATTGACCATACTGACTTTTCACTATTAAATTTCTATGCATCCAGCAATCATCAGTAACAATAATTGGCACAAATTGCTAAAGAAAAGAATTTTGGACAATAAGCTCCAAAACAGAGTAGCATGCCTATAAGTTACATTCATCCATAGATAAAAAATGTGATATCTAAAACAAAGTCTTATAGACCTTCCAACAGGGCCTACTTCTTACCTGATGCTTACACTCAAGCAAACAAAATAAACATGAAAATGGCATGAATGTAAATCTATATGAAGTTCTTAGTGAAAGGCAACCACTTCGGCAACAACTAACAGCATAAGCGTTATTTACAATTGTACGGGGATGGCAGTACCTCATTATCTTTTGCCCTCCCTTCTCGTTTGAAAAAGCCTCCACTGGACAAATGCAGTTAAAGAAAAAAAAAGGTTATTGGCCTTCTTCAAATAAATTTAGAGATGAAGAACGGCTGGAAAGTATAAGAAAGTATACCTGGTTCGGCCTGCTGCTGAAAAACGCTCTTGATAATTTACAAAAAGGGGGAAAAAATCAGAAGGCTCACTGGGAACATCATTCAAACAAACAGTTGTGTAGACAATCTACATAAAGAATCATCAATAAATAAGAAACAAAAGTCCATCTGCAAACCTCGAGATTAAGATAAAGATGTCAAATATGAAATGTTTCAAACATGAGAATCATGTTAATCAATGTAGATTTACACAATACAAAGTGTACGAATTTTTTTTGCAGAAGATGAACGCACCACCAACTCCTTGACTTTGTTAGAAATCCAGCCTAGCCATATTTGCTATTGTGAAGCAATCAAATTACAACAAATACATGTATCCATCTCTTTATTTTAAATTAAATCAAGCATCATCAATCATTCCCTCAATGTAAGAAGCCCTCCACCCAATACTGTGGGAGAAGAAATCTAAAAGTTCCAACTTTCACCACATTGGGAAGAGTATTAATCAGCTATAGCAGCCAACAAAATCTATATCCAACAACTTATCATGCCATTATGCAAATAAAAGTATACATGTACCGACAGTTTGGTACTTCATAAACCTATAAACATCCAGCAGCCAACGTCCAGTTATGCGGTAGAAAATAAAAATTCCGCCATTCGGTTTATAAACTAAAGAACAAAAGTAACCAGATATGCAAGCATGAACTTACAGTTTCTCCATCAGTCACCATAACAGCACCACTAGCTTGTCTCCCAATGTGACCCGTCTCGACCAAAATCTAAAACAAGCACAAACAAAATTCACATTACCATAATTACATACATACACACACATTTCACATGCTAAGACTATATTAATTCCAAATGCATAACATAGAAAAAAATCTACAACTAAAGTAAAACTAAATTCAAAATTCAAAACATAAACCCTAAATTCTCTGAAAAAAATGAACAGAAATTTACATGTCTATCACCAAACGGAATTTTAACAGAGACAGGTTGAGGAAAAGGCTGATGAGCTCCATCAATTACGACCGACTGAGCAATTTCCGAGTCTTCTAAGGCTCGGGAAGTAATCCGTTCACTTCTTTTTTTAATTTTAGATGGAAACAGCAACGACAACGAACGGAACTTGGAATTTGAAGAATTGATAGAGCGAGGGCAATTTGGGGAGAGGAAGAATTTGCAGCGAGAAGTGGAATGTGTAAATGAAGAAGACGAAGGACAATGGAGAGTAATTTTACTGCTGCTAGGGTTTGCTAACATTTTTGTTTATTGGAGCTTAGAGTTGAGTTGCTATGGTGGCGAGTTGGAGAAAGAAGACACAGAGGAGGTTTATCCGTTTAGAAGGCGCGCAGTGGTTTTCTTTTTTATGGATTTTTTGTCGATAGAATTGACCCTTATAGTTTTTACAAATTTCAATTTTACCTCGCTTAATAGTTCTTTATCAAACCTAGGTCTACCTTCTTCGAAGACGTGGTTTTTTCAAGATTATTGTAGGGGTTTATATGAAATATTATTTTAAAAAAGAAATCTTTCAAAATAAATTAAATATTTCAAAATAAATCAAAAAAAAAAATTACTTACATTCATAACAAAAGGAGAAAGTTCACATTTTCGAACCAACTAGTAAATTATAAACACATGACACACTTAAATTGAAAAAAAAAGTTAAGAAAACATGTTATATAATTATTAAACAGATGTAAAAACGCGTCAAAATGAGTCAGTATCATGTCAAAAAGCACGTCAGTCACGCGTCAACGCTTGTCAGCGTGTTAGAATTATTTAAACATATAGTTTTTATATATCTTTTATGTATCATTAATGTATCAAAACATATTTGTAACTCACTTTCAGTTTTTATGATTTTATTTGATTAATTAATCAACCAAGTTCACTAATTAGGAAACTGTACTGGATTTTTATTATTAGATAAATCTGTTTCAAGTGTCCAAAAATCCAAAAGCTTGAAATAGTTGAGGATGTGGTTTTGTCATAAAAAAAATTAAATAGAGTATTTGAATTACTTTTGTTGATTGAAAATAATGTATTTGTATCTATAATGTATCAGTCTCTTCAAAATTTATGCATTAAAAATAATTATCATGAGTTGCAATTACTGATTTAAAAAAGTTATAATAAATGGTGTATCAGCGATGTATCAGTGTTGTACATATAATGTATTGTTGATGTATCTAATATGTATACATAATAACATATACATACAAACTGAACCAATTTAGTTTTAGCTAGAGATACTAAAAGTTTAAGACGAATCAAGCAATATGTTGTTAATAAGAGCATAAGATTTTAAAAAATTTAACCTATGGTGTATCTACAAAATTTATTTTGTTAAAATAATAAAAAAAAAAGATAAAAATATGTATATATGATGTATCAGTTGTGTATATATGATGTATTGGCGATTTATGTACAATGTATTAGTGGTATATATACGATGTATCATTGATGTAACCAATATGTATATACATAATAAATTGAACAAATAACTATATAATGGCTTCATTAAATTTATCATCAGTTGAAGTTAATCTTACACGTACGAGTTTCTATCAAAAATGTAAATATGTACATTTTTTTAATTTACATAAAAAAAATGGAATATCATAAATAATTCAGATACATCTTAGAAACAAGCCATTTACATTTTGAAAACATTTCAGATACATCTCATAAATAATATAGTTACGTCTCATAACTAGCTCAGCTATATTCTTCAAAATGAAAAAATAGTCTAATTTTTTTGCAAGAAATATTGATGAAACAATGGCGTATCTACGAAATTTATTTCATTAAAATAATCAAAACAAAAAATGAATATATATCCATGATAAATCTGTGGTGTATCTATGATGTATCTTATATTTATCTATGATATGTCGATGGTTTAGATACGGTGTATTGTTGATTAATACAAGATGCACATATATAATAAACTGAACTAATAACTATATAATCACCAGTTGAAGATACAAATGAGTATATATTAAATGTATATATTTTCTAATTTATATAAAAAAATTAAATCTCGAAAGTAATTGGGGTATATTTCAGAAACTAGTTATATTATACATTTTAAAAACATTTCAGATACATATAAATAAGAACACAAATACGTCTACATTTTAGTATAGGCAAAACAAAATATTCACCGAAATGCATAATAAAAGTATAGTTAGATGAAGTTAAGCCAAACTCCAAAAGACTCAAAATCAGAGCACTATATGGAATCTTGAATTCAAGCTATTAAGAAGAGAGGCTTTAATCACATACACTGTAAAAAACCATTGATTTCCTCATTATCAACAAGAAGCTGAATTTCCAAGCTGTTGTTGCTCTGTATCCAGCCCTGAGCTTCTCGTCCAGCTGAGCAAAATTAAATATTAGAGCTAGAGGACTCTTTATATTAGGGCTAGAAGATTCAGGCAACCTTTGCTCAATAGTTAGAGATATCACTAGAGTTGATGAAAGTGCTAATTTATATTAATGACAAAAAATTAAAAACAAGTCCACAGTCCACCAACAAACAAAATTCAGAAAACGGATCTAAAGCACCATTGTCAATACTTGGGGTGAGTTATGATAAAAGTGTGATAATAAAGAAACATAAAGTAAATTTTGATAGAGCCATCAGTGGCGGTGCTGTACTATGTTCAGCCATTATTTATAAAGTGAACCCAACTCAACCACTACTTCTCCAAGGCACCTCGTATAAACACTTAGGATTATGTCAACTTGCTGTCATTTTTATCCTCTTTTGTCTTCAAAGTAAACATGTGCGACCATTACCTATTTCAATGGATTTAATGGCGAAAGTGTTTCTGGTATTATTGTTGGCCGCCGTCGCCCCTCCACCGTCTCCGGCCACCGACTTAAAGCTACATCCTAAAATTTAAATCTTAAAAGCTAATTTATAAATCTTAAATGCGATTGATTTGAGAAGAAAATTAGGGTAACGAGGAAGAAATATCAAAATTGAATGGAAGATTAGCGCATTAAAAATAGGCTAATGGTCTGAAAAAATCTCCACCTTTTAGCACCTTTTCGTTTGCACTCTAACGTTGTAAAACCACCGATTACACCCAAATTTACACCTTTCATTTTCCATTCCACCCTGATCTAAAAAAATTGACACTGTGGCAGCCATATAAGCCAAATTTGCTTATTCATTGGCTGACGTGGATGCCACGGTGTCAGAAACGCCCTCAAATTTTAAAATTTTAAATATCATAACCTAAAAACTAAAATCCTAACAATATAAGGACTTCTTTTTTACTCTTTTTATATTTTGATATTTGTTTATCTACTTTGCTTCATGTCCTTCTTTTCCGGCGCACCTTCACTTCTTCAGCTACCGTCGCCGCACCTTCATCTTCAGTCCACCACGAGGAGCGCCTGAATTGAGCTGGATTCACATGAGTAGCCACTGCACCTGAATTGAAATCTATTACCATTATTTGAAACCTATTACAGTTAGGGCCCCTTTGGAATGAATGAATTCCTTAAAAAAGTTGGAATTCATTTATAATTCCAATTTTTTATGTTTGGAATGAATGAATGGACAAACACAATTCTTGGAATTAAAATCAGGGAATTAATGTTAGTTATAATTTGTGGATTTATAAATCCAAGTAAAATAGATAGAATTTACAAATGAACAACACATGACAAAAAGAACAATCCCTTTTTGACAATAATACCCTCAATTTTTTTAAAGGTTCTCTTTTCTTTTGATATTATTTGCTGTCACTTTCATTTCAATTTTTCTTCTCATTTTATTTCTTTCCATTTTCATTCAATTTTTCTTCTTATTTTATTTCTTTCCATTTTGATTTCAATTTTCCTTCTCGTTTTATTCTTTTTTTAATTTTCTCTACTCCATATTACACAACCAATCATTATATTACCTGCTACAACAAATCTCAAACCAAAAAGTTTAGTTTTATCAATTTATCTTTATTTTTTTTAATTAACTATTTCAAATAGTTTATTAATATTTTTTTCAGATTTTTATAATTAGTTAAATAAACTAGTGGAATTTTTTTTATTTTTTTCTTGTTATATATTATGTATTTGATTTTAATTATAATTGAATGGTTTAAATTTTTTATATTGGTTGTTATTTTGTTGCTTATGAATATATTCAATAATATGTATGTTAAATATGTTGATATAGCATATACTTGTATATGCTATATTTTGGATTTGTAAAACTTGAAGAACAAGTTATGCATTTTGATCTTTGTTTAAAATAGTAGCTTATGCTTAACTTGGTGATTTATGTTGTTATATTTTGAATTTATAAAATTTATAAAAATCGGTGCTTCGGAAATTTTTTGAAGAAAAAAAAACAGAAGATCTCTTCAGTTAAAGCGTGCCCACGGTAATTTCCAGAAATACTAATTTTGTGGTTTATGTTGCTATGTTTTAATTTTTTGAAATTTAAAAAATAAATTATATATTTTAATATAGTTAGTTATTTTTAGCATATAATAAATTTTAATAGTATTTTAGTTAATTTTTAATGTTTAGTAAAATGGTTATAAGGTTAATTTAAGAATAGATTAAAAAGAATTGAATTCTAGAATTCATTTCAAACATAAATATGCAGAATTCATTTTAATTCTATAGTTTACAGTTTTTTATTCTAAAAAGCGGAATTCATTTGCAAATGAATTCCAAGAATTCATTTATAAATGAATTCCAGTGAGTAAAAAGAATTGTTCCAAAGGGGGCTTTAGGGCTGTACAAAATCTTTATAACCCACCCAAACCAAAAGAATAAATCCAACCCAAACTGAAATTCGTAGTTTAAATATAAACCAATGGGTTATTAGATTCATATAACCCAAATACAGTGTACTTTGGTTTATTGTGGGTTACGTGTACACGCCATTTTTGGAGAGTTTGCATTTTTTAAATGAGTTTTTTTCCTGTGTTTGGGATTTTAGAGGAACCACATCACCTCTTTTTCTTTTAGATGAATTACTAGTCAGTTTCTAATTAAAACCATTTCTAGAAGTATTCTTTTAATTTTTTTCTTTATTATGATTATGATTATTTTATTCTAATATTAAGGGTGATGGTATTTACTATTTTATATTTATTCCAACAATTAACCGGTTTTCTTTTATATGAGCGGTCATAAAATTATTTTGTCCAAAAATTT
The DNA here is from genome assembly GCF_937616625.2 of Mercurialis annua. Taxonomy (NCBI): domain Eukaryota; kingdom Viridiplantae; phylum Streptophyta; class Magnoliopsida; order Malpighiales; family Euphorbiaceae; genus Mercurialis; species Mercurialis annua. The sequence goes on along the minus strand of NC_065570.1, from coordinate 4,509,051 downwards.
AATTTAATTAAATAATTCATAAAAAATATTAATATACTTAAATAAATAATTAAACAAAATTAAAAAAATTCTCGGTCTCCATCTCACCGCCATTCGTCCTCCCCTAAGAGAACGAACCGAGCATGTTTGTGCTCAGGCGAGAAAGAGCATAAAAAGGTACAAACAGATTTGGTTAGTCCTCACCTATTTTGAAATATTTGTTTATTATTTTTGACATGTTTACGTAAAGTTTAGGTCCATTTTAATTCAAAAAACACGAATTACATGCCACTTTTATTTTATCTCTAATTTTTAGAAGTGATTCAAAAAGAGGGAGATCAACCAAAGGTGATAGTTGGTAATTCTGAGGAGTTGCAGACCCAGAATACTCAAATGAAGAGAACCCCAGGTGGTAGTAGAGGGAAAGGGAAAGTTGTAACTGGAGTTATTGGCCAAGGTACTACCAAAGCTGCAGATGTGAATAAAATTGGTGTTATTGGAGATAAAAGGGTTAAGAAAGTAAACATAACCCCTGAAAGGGGAAATGATAGGGGTTTGGAACATTAGGGGTCTAAATGATCCCATTAAGCATGCAGAGATAAGGAGTTGGGTGAAAAAGCAAAATCTATCTCTGTTTGCAATTGTTGAGACTAGAGTAAGAAATCTGAATATTGATAAAGTGTGGAGTGGTTTGAGACTTAACGGTTGGAAGATGGTAAATAATAATGATTGTGCAGAGTTAGGGAGAATCTGGGTGATATATAGAGATGAAGTGCAGATTAAATGTATTTCTAAGTCTAATCAATTGATGCATTGTGATGTGTATTGCGGCAATAAGCATTTTCTTGCTACTTTTGTGTATGGTATGAATGATGCTGAGAGCAGGAGGGAGTTATGGAGAGATTTAGTGATTTTGTCTAGAAGTTGTGTTGATCCCTGGACTGTCCTAGGGGATTTCAATGCTACACTAAGAAATGATGAGAGATGTGGAGGGAATATGGCTAGTCATTCTGATAGTTTGGATTTTCAGAATTGTCTTATTGAGGCTAAGTTGGATGAACTGAACTGGAAAGGTAACTTATTCACTTGGACTAATAACCAACATGGAGATAGTAGAGTGTGGAGAAAGCTAGATAGGGTGTTGGTTTCAGTGAATTGGTTTCAATACTTTGATTCGGAAGTTAGAGTGATGAATCATAGTATTTCTGATCATGCCCCTTTGGTGATTATGTTTAATGATTCAGTTCAGGGGCCTGGCAAACCCTTTAGATTTTTTAATATATGGACTGAATGTCAAATTTTTTTAGAGGTGGTGAGTATGAGCTGGAATGAACCTATCAGGGGTTTCAAGATGTATCAAGTTGTCCACAAGCTTAAGAGATTAAAAAAAGTGTTGAGGAAACTCAATAGAGACAATTTTAGTGATATATCAGGTAAAGTTGAGAAGGCTAGAGAAGTTCTGAATATAGTTCAAGAGCAAATCCAGGTTGATGCTTTGAACCCTATTTTGATAGATGAGGAGCAAGCAATTATTATCCACCTGAATAAGATGATGAGACTGGAGGAAAATTTCCTAAGGCAGAAGTCTAGAGTTCAGTGGATAGATCTTGGTGACCTTAATACCAAGTTCTTCCATAACTCTTTAAAGCAGAGGCATGCTGCTAACAGGATCAATCAATTAAATGTGAATGGTAGAATCATTAAAGAGCAAAGTGAGATTACAAGTAGCATAATTAATTTCTATAAAGATTTGTTGGGCAAAAACAGATCCAGGGAGCACATGGACTATAATATTCTGGCTCATGGAAAGTTTATGTCTGAGGAAGATATGCTGAGATTATGTGCTCATGTAGATGATAATGAAATCAAGAGTGCAATGTTTGATATTGGCAGCGACAAGGCCCCTGGAGCAGATGGTTATAGCAGTTTGTTTTTCAAGAAAAGCTGGAGTGTTATTGGAGGGGAGGTAACTGATGCTATCAAAGATTTCTTTTTTACTGGTAAACTCTTAAACCAGGTAAATGCCACAATTATTACTATAATTCCTAAGTCTGAAAATGCTATTCACCTTAGTGATTATAGGCCTATTTCCTGCTGCAATGTCTTGTATAAGTGTATTACCAAGATTATTGCGACTAGATTGAGAATTTGTTTGAGGTACCTAATTGATGGTTCTCAGTCTGCTTTTGTTCCTGGTAGGAGAATTGGTGATAATGTTCTTTTAGCCCATGAGTTAGTGTTTAATTACCACAAAGCTAAAGGAAAAAATGATTGTGCTATGAAAATTGATCTTAGAAAGGCCTATGATTCAGTCAATTGGGATTGTATTGAGGAGATTTTGTTAGGTCTAAGATTTCCTGCTAGATTTGTTAATTGGATTATGGTTTGTGTTAGATCCCCTTATTATTCTGTGATGATTAATGGAAAGCCTGAGGGTTTTTTCAAAGGGGCTTGTGGTATAAGGCAAGGTGATCCAATGTCTCCGTTAATTTTTGTGCTTGTTATGGAGTACTTTTCGAGAGCCTTGATTTCGAAATGCGATAACAATTTTTCTTATCATTCTGGCTGTAAGGATTTGAAAATTAAACACCTATGTTTTGCTGATGACTTGTTCATTTTTTGCAAATGTGATATGAGAAGTATAAAGCAGATCTCTAGCATTATTAATCACTTTTATGAAGTTACATGCCTTAAAGTTAATGTTAATAAGAGCAGTGTTTACTTTAGTGGAGTGAATGAGGAGATTAAAAGATCTGTGTTGCAGGAGTTGGGGTTCAGTGAGGGTACTTTGCCTATTAAATATTTGGGAGTTCCCCTAATTAGCAAGAGGCTTAGTAAAGATGATTGTAATGGGTTGATTGATAGAATAAGTAAGAGAATTTCACACTGGACTGTTAGATTCTTAACTTATGCAGGCAGGCTCCAGCTAGTGAATTCAGTCCTTTTCTCCATGCAAGTCTATTGGAGTTCTTTGTTCATTCTTCCTATGGCTGTAATAAGAGGAGCGGAGAGAATGTGTAAAAAATTCCTTTGGAGGGACAGTGTTGATTTCAAGCATGGGAACTTAGTAGCGTGGAAGGATGTTTGTAAATTGAAAAGTGAAGGTGGCTTGGGGATAAAAGATATGGTTTTGTGGAATAGAGTTGCAGTTATAAGGCATATTTGGGAGTTGGTTGTTAATAAAGAATCTTTATGGGCTAAGTGGATCATTAAGAACAAGTTGAAGATGTTAAGTTTTTGGGGTATCACTAAGCCTCTGATAGCTAGCTGGAGCTGGAGGAACTTAATAAAGTTGAGACCAGAGATTAAAGATTGCTTTCATTATGTTTTAGGGAAAGGGGATTTCTCCTTTTGGCATGACCCTTGGGTGAATGGCAAGACTATAACTGATCTATATCCAAATATCTTCATTCCTGATACTGATGTCCCTAATCAAGCTAAGGTTAAAGATGTTTGGTATAGAGGAAGATGGAGGCTCCCTGACCCAATGGATGATCAAATCGACAGTGCTTGGAATCTTGTGAGAAGTCAATTCTGCATTCAAGAGGATAAAGAGGACAGCATTGCTTGGAAGCTAAGTAGGAATGGTTTCTTCTCCATAAACTCGGCTTGGAAGTTCTTCAGAATTGATAGTGATAAAGTCAATTGGTGGAGGATTCTGTGGAGTCCAGGGTACATTCCAAAGCAGAGCTTCATAGCTTGGATTGTTATAAGAGGAAAGCTTAGAACTAAAGATAAATTGAAGGGTAATTGATTCTGTAGGTCACTCAACTTACTCAATTTATCAAAATGGTCACTGAACTAAAAAACGCTACAAAATGCTCATTGAACTTTTATTTTTGTATCACAGGGAGGTCACTATCCCATTTCCGATCATTTTTATCCAATGTGGCAGCTGGATTTTATTTATAGTCCACATCAGAAGCCACATCATCTAAAAAAATAAATTTGCACCCTTAAATTTTTATATTATATCCAATTACAAATTAACACATAGGCAAATAATATATATTTCATTTAAATGAAAAAAACCCAAAAAAACCCTATTATCATTTGCCTCCACATGCTTGTTTTCTACTTCCGCCTCCACCGCTCCTCTGACTTCATCGACATTAACGTCCATCTGAGCTTCCAACACCAGCGTCATTACTCATCTGCCTTCAATCTTTCTATTCGTCGTCATCTTCTGCTCTCCTTTCTTCAATATTTAGTTCATTGACGTCGTCTGCTCCTCTGCCGTTCTCTGTTTTTCGTCACCGATTTTCTATGTCGATTGCCGTTCTTTAATCCAAATGAGTTTATTTGAAATATTGTGGGATTTAAGATTTTGAAATTTTGATTATATGAAAAGATTTAATTTATAATGTTTAGATCTGTACTCAATTGACAATTTCTTCTCTTTTGAAGGTTTTGTTATATTATGGAATTTAATTAACTAATGAATTCCTTCTCTTTTTTCAATTAGTTTATAAGATTTAATAGATCTGGTATGGTTGTACTGTAATGTTCTAAAATTGAAACAATTGCATCCTGTGTATATTTTATTGTTTTTGGAAAAGAAACAGAGTTGATGTGAAAGAGTTGAGTTCTTGAACTGAAAATGGAGGTTACGAGCACTAACCCACAACGTAAATAGATGCCTACAAAAACTTTCCACGATGTAAGTGCACCCAGACCGTTATTTGAAACAGTGAGCATCGATTCAAATATGGAGGAGTTTAGGCGGCGGCAAATTGTCGTGGAGGAGGGTGGTAGTCGCAAGGTAGAGGTGGTGGGGGCTGGTGGAGGTGGTTGGAAATAGGTAGGAGATAGGTAAAAGATGATTAGAATGTAAAAAAAACTATTTATTTTTATTTTGAAAACTATGTGCAAAGTTGAGGGGGTGAATTAAACTTTCTTCCAAATGATGTGGCTTGTGATGTAGACTATAAATAAAATCCGGCTGCCACATGTGATAAAAATGACCGGAAATGGGATAATGACCTCCCTGTGATACAAAAATAAAAGTTCAAAGAGCACTTTGTAGCGTTTTTTAGTTTAGTGATCATTTTGATAAATTAGGTAAGTTGAGTAACTTACAGAATCAATTACCCTAAATTGAAAGTTTGGGGGCATGTTGATGATGACTTGTGTCCGTTATGTGAGTGTGATTCTGAATCAATAAACCACATGTTCTTTAAGTGCGGTTTTCCAAAGAAGTCTTTAAGAGGGTTATGCAGAAATGTAATATTAGCAGAGAACCTGGTTTGTGGAGAAGGGAAATTTCTTGGTTTAGCAAAAAGACTAGGGGCAAAAGTTTCCTTGCTAAAGTGAGACGTGTGGCGTTCATTGCAACCATTTATAATATATGGAGAAGTAGGAACAAGTTGGTGTTTGACAAAATGAGGGAAAGTGTTGATAATACTGTTATGCGTATTAGGAATGAATTGTTGCTGAAGTTGTTCTCAAAGAAGCTTGATACAAATAGTTTTAGAGCTGTTTATAATAGTTGGCAGAGTTAATTTTTGTTTTTTGACTTGGCTGCTTTTTTTTTTTTTTCCAAAGATAAATCTATTGATGAAGATAACAATACAAATGAAAGTCATATGACAATAATTTTTTTTTATATGATCTTTCAAAATTAAAGCAACCAATAAAAGGCAACAAACGTGATACAAGCAAAGATTAAAAAGAAGTCTAATCATGGATCCCGCAAACTTAACACAACGATAAACCGTCGGACGGGGAGTTCGATCTTCTTCTTCCGATGAGACGGAAAATCCGCTTGAACCGTTGAAGCGTAGTATTTTTGCCAACCAACCATCTTCATCATCTAGATCTATAAAGTTAAGAGTCACAAACCTCTTAATTTTTAGATCTACAAAAACTTGACTTTGAAGAACGATCAAACACTAAATTTTTTTTTGTAGATCTAAAAAATCAAAGCAAAGAGGTAGTAAAGACCTTAAGATTTATTCCAACATAATAAAATCAAAAAAAAAACCCAACTCGAAATTAAAATCTTAACAAAGATTTATTGAACTAAAGAGTAAATCTAGATTACTTAGTAATATGGGCGGAGAGAAGATGATTTTCCGGCTATCCGGAAAGATCATCTTCTCCCACCCTCAAAGAGATGAAGAAAATTGAAGTTTTTTCTAGAGAGAAGTGAGAGCACAAATATTAGAGAGAGAATAGCTCTGGCTGCTTATTTGATTTGCTTGTAAAGAGGATTTGTTTGAGCTTAAATATATCTCATTGGTGCATTTTACCAAAAAAAAAATTTAAATAAAAAAATAAAATTTTTACTTTGAATAAAACAAAATAGCACAACAATCATTAGACTTTTTAGTAACTGGTTACGTTAATTTGATTTTCATTTTAATTATAGATGACATTTATGATGACTTTTAGCTGTTTTTATAAAAAAAAAATTAAGTTTAAAACAGATATCTACAATTTAATCAGAAAAAAAAAAGAAATGTAAAAAAAAATACTTTTTTTTCATCAAACTGTTCTCATAGATACAATAATATATTTTTATACATAGGCAAATTAAATAATGGAAATTGGATTCAAAGGCATAAAACTGCGTAGAAAGTGACCGACAAGCAAATTATGGAGATGGAAACACAGTTACTTGTCATACGAAAGATCAAATGATAAAACCCAATAAAAATGGGATTAGATAACCCAAATAACCCATCTTAATTTAGAGTGACTAACATATTGTAACCCAAATATATTGGGTTGTAACCCAACATAATTTTTAACATTCAGTTTGGGGCATTAAAAGATAATAACCCACCCAAACTGAATTTGAACACCCCTAGCCTTAACATACATATAAAATCCAATTCACAATTGATTTAAACAAACATCAAAACAAAAAATTAAACCAAATCCAATTCATAAAACTAGGAATAAAACAAAGGGCATGAATCCAAACAAGGATAAACTAACCTTCCTGCATAATAATAGCATCTGGATATGAATTATTTTGAGGTTTTAGTGAATCCTTAGCTGCTGCTATTAAAAACTTCTTAGAAATGAAAGTTAATCGTTGAAATTGCTGCCCATTAATGGAAGATGACGAGGAAGAGAATAAATAATTTAAATTTGAAAAAGAACGGTAATTAATTGAAGAGAGGGTAGCCATAACTTTATGAAAGTTTTTAAATTTTTTGAAGCTCTTTGTGAAAATTATATATTGATATGGGTTATGTGAGGAGAGAGAGCTTAAGAATTATCGAAAAAAAAAAGATGGGTTAAGGCCCTTGAGATCTCTGAAAGGATGCTTTGTTTTTTCAAATTGTGTTGTTTGGTCTTGCGGCAGTATTTTGCTAAACTTGAAGAAAATTGGTGCGACGACAGGTAGTGGAGGAGACGCTGCTCGTGGTGGACTGAAGGTGAAGGTGCGGTGGCTGTAGTTGCAGTGAAGGTGGTGCGGAGAAGAAGAATGACATTAAAATATATCATAATGTAAAAAAAGTAAAACGAGTCCCTAGATTTTTAGGATTTTAGTTTTTAGATTATGATCTTTAGAATTTGATGATTTAAGGGTATTTTTAACACCGTGACATCCACGTCAACCGATGAGTAAGCAGATTTGGCTGATACGGCTGCCACAGTGTCATTTTTTTAAATTAGGGTGGAATTGAAAACGAAAGGTGTGAATTTGAATACAATCGGTGATTTTACGACGTTAGGGTGCAAACGAAAATGGGCTAAAAAGTGGAGGTTTGTTCCAGACCATTAGTTAAAAATATAAAGGAGAAGTAGTGGGGAGATCACCATTTAGAGTCTTTTTGAATCTATCTTGTCCAGGAATTGGAGTGTGAAATTTAAGCACGTTTATAGAGAAGCCAACTTTGCTGCTGATCACTTGGCATCGTTAAGGGACAATAACAGCTTGGGTGTCGTTCGGCATAATAGTCCGCCTGCTAGTTTATTTCTTATAGTAGGTCTGTTTTATTAGACTAAGTTTCTAGGCTTTGCCTCTTTTCCCTATACCAAAAAAAACAAGTTATACATGTGTACAACGATTAAGGTTGGTTAGAGAAAGAAATAATTTCAAATATTAAGTCACCAAGAGTAAATAAGAAATGATTCGAAATTTATTAAAAATAAAAATGTCTAATTGAAAAATAAAATAGTGTGACGTGAATTTTTATGTAATTTTCTCTTAAAACTAATAACTTTTTTTTTTGACAATTAATAATAACTTAATATATAACACCATCGATTAAAAAAAAATTAAAATAATATATATATATATATATATTTATTATCGCACAACATATAATCTTTTTTCACTGGATGATATTTGGACCAAACTAAAAAGTAAGATGGTTTATTTGCAGTTTCACCTAATTTAATTTAATTTAATTGAGATTACATGAGCAGCAAATGCAATTTATTAATCTTTTCGTCAGGGTTTTAGTTCCCGCTCAAAAGACTGAAAATCCGGTGAAGGAGAGTTTTTTTATTTCCGATTTTATATAGAAAGCTCAGCCAGTAAAACATTAATTTGCCGGAAAGTAATAAATTATTACAACAAGTCCACTGGTACTGATTCCTGTTTTTTTTCTTTTTTTCTTTATATATTTGAAGAATTATTGCTCGCACTTTCTGTTTGTTTCTCTAGAAAATACAGTACAGGGGTTGACAAAACCTTTATTGATAAAATGCCACAGTTTGTTTCAGTTCTGAGATCATAAAAAGAATTTTGTCTTGAGTAAGGGCTTTGAATGTGGGTTTTGATTAGGGTTTTTGGTGGGAACACGTAAAAATGTGCACGTTTTGTATATACATCACCATTTTTTATGAAAATGCATTAAAAAAATTATGTTATGAGAGAGAGAGAATCCATGTCTGTTTGTGGGTTGCCTAGAATATTGGGGACAGGCTTGACCCACTTGTTTATTTGTGCTTTCAATGGTTGAAAACAATATAATATTAGCATAGTAGAGTTTGCATATATGATTGCCTTGTTAATAAATTTGATAGCAGTCGTTAATTTTTATTGCGTTGAGGTGTTGAACTTTATGGAAAACCATTGGGTTATGTGGTTTTATTGAGCTCGTGAATGAATTTTTCGATTTCGATGACAATTTTACGGTTTCTACATTTTATCTACCTTATGTTTGCTAATATCATTGATACAAATTTTATGTTTTTATGTTCCTTTCCTGGATTTGTCACTGCATAATTTTCACATTCCAAATAAAGACTTTTGACAATTTTTTTGTTTCTTTTGTGGTCCCCTAGTTGTGGAAATTCAAGGTTATTGATTTTTGATAAGATTATTGTTATTCCTATATTCTACATGATATACCCTTGTGTTTGGAATTTGGAAATCTACAAGAAATTCAGTTTGATGGATAATTGTAATTTGGTTCATTTTAGTTCAAAAACCTTTACTACTGGCAAGGAGTTATTAAAATGAGTGATGCAAGCATGAATATAATTTCAGCTCATTACATGATTATGTATTGAGTTAAACTATGGCTGGTTGAGTAGCATGTGTCCTTGCCTTTGGAGTGAGACATTGTTCATACTTTGTAAGTGCATATTTACCTTTCTGCATTGAATGCTAATCAACTTCCAGTCTGATTAGATAAATATCCACTGGTCTCATTTTATTGGAAAGTCCAATTAGTATTGGCAGGGATGTCTCATATTGAACATAATAAGCATTAGTTTCAAATGTTGATGTTAGGAAGTTGTGGGAAAATTATAACAATGCAAGACTTAAAGAGTCCTCCATATGGCCACAGTTCTGCGACTCCAAGAATGGTTGTGGTGAAAGAACCTTTTAAAAGAGTTGAAATGGATTTTAAGTTTCAAATCCACAGTCTGGAAACAGAGGCATACTCTTCTCTTTTGAGGGCTTTCATTGCTCAATCTGATCTGCTTTCCTGGGTAAAGCCTAATTATGCCAAGTTTTGCCATATATATTTTTCTTATCTTTCAGAACTTATATGAGGCTTTTGGTTGATTTTGTTTGTCTTTCTGATGTCCTTGTTATTCTTATAGGCCAAGGAGGAGCTTATAACTGAGCTGAGAAAGGAACTCAATGTCACAGATACTGAACACAGTCAGCTGCTTACGAGAATCAATTCAGACAAGTCGATAAAAAGGATAAGGTTTTGCTGGCGCATTTACACATGATAATCTCAAGTTTATGAGAATTGAGTATGCTGATGACCTCATTACCAATTTCCATTATTCTATGCAGGAAATGGCGAAATAGTGCTCACGAGTCTGTCTCTACTAAAGTGAATGCTCCTGATCTTGCTACTAATTTAGTGGGCAATGCTCCCCCCAAAAAAATGAAGGCTCCTTGTCCTTCTCTTTCGAGATCTCTAAAATATATTCCTCAGCATCAACCTTGTGCAGCAACAATGCGTTCTGCGGCACAAGTAAATACTCATTGCACCTCATAAAGAATGCTCATCCTTGTTATATGTTATGTGTAAATTACTTGTTAAAGACATTGTGGGAAATAATTTAGGGGTGGTTATAATAATTTAAGACTCAAATCTTGATACTTCTATCTGATAGCATGATGAGTATTGTATAGAGATCCTTAGAACTAAAGGTTGTTTGAATTTCCCTTTGTTCTTTTTGATATCAAACTTACTTGGATACACACCTGATTAGATGCAGAGCATGTCATAGGATTTTTTTAGCTAGGTTTCTGCCTTTGTTTTGGGCTTATTTAATCAATATCACACCGCATCTTGTATGTTATTTTTTCTTGGATTTTTAGCAAGTATATATTTTTTGGCTGCAGGATCACTTCAGGGATAATAAACAACATGGTGAAACAGCAACACTCCCTCCAGTGACTTTGAAGATAGTTTCTCATAATTTTGAAGCGCCTGTTATTAACAAAGACATAACATCATTACAGTCTCATACCAAAAATAGCTTCCACACATCTGATGCTGATAAATTCAAGAATTCATCTGAAACTATTGTGATGCGCCCAACAAATGCGGTACTTCACGAGGTGAGGCAGTTTTATTTTTGCTGGGTTGCGTAAATTTATCCACTTATGCTGATACTGGATTACTTGTGCTTTGGTGGCTTACTCTAAAATATAGCATGTAAAAAAGTGACGGTTGGCTACTGTAGATATGTATCTTTTAACTGGTATTTAGGCTGTAGGTATATGCTCCAAAAGGGTGGCAAGAAACTTACTGGCTCGTGGAAGTGTAACTAAGGTTGAACAAATCGATGATATTATGAGAAAGGATCTAGAGGTAGAAATCTTTCAGTAGATGTATGATTCTGTAAGTTTGAATTGGTGGTCCGTGGTCATGATATAAGTTGTAACATATGCATCCTGTTGCTACTGGATTTTAACTTTATTTGGTTTTAGCATAGTTGAGACTGAGAGAAAAGGAACCGTAAGCTGGAAAGCTGCAGTTCTTTTTGCGTCAGGTTTAAGGAACATATAAGAAAATCATGGAATTCGACAATCTGGATTTAGAGATTCATTTAAACCTTTGGTTACATTTGGATTTCATCTATGGACCTGTTCTGTCAATCTGTCATCTATGGTTGTTTTAGCGTATCTATGATCTACGTCTTATGGATGATAGTTGTGCATGGGTTTGCACCTAGTATCTAAGTAGTTCAGACAGTTTTTAAGCTGCTCTTGATGCTTTATGTTAACTTGTAGTTTTCTCCTGAAAACTGAAACCTTTGTGTCTATCAGGCTAAGATGATGGCATGTGGTAGCAAAAATCCCAACCCTGCTCAAGTTGAGAAGGCAATGTTAATACTGAATGTAAGTTCATCTTTATGGTTTTCACCATTAACATAAATAATTTTCTTTAGAGTAAGTGCTCTGAATTGCCTGTTTATAATAATGACTAAGGCTGTGAATCTGCATCCTGATGTAGGAGCATGAGAAAGATATCCTCCGGGCACTTAATAAACTCACCAAGATGACCGATCAGGGTGAGTTCCTTTTTTATATAAAATGAGTATTAATAGTTACCTTGTTTTGGAATATGAGATATTAATGTTAGAATGAAAGCGAGATTTGGTGTCTAGAAGTTTGGGCTAGTTATGTATAGCAAAACCGTCAAATTTCAAGAGTTTTCCTACTGGGAACAGATTCTAATTTCTAGCTGCGTAACCTATATCTAAACCGTGCAAATATTTATTTCTGTAGATGATTCTTCAAAATTGCCACCCTTTGCGCATCAGGAGCTTCAGGGAAATAGACACAGAATGTTGAAGAACGGCGAGTTCCATGGACAACCCAGGAGGTTGCATGGCTATTATGGACATAATCAAGGTTATTAGCAGACCTATTCTGACACAGTGGATTTTGAAGTACAGGTTGGCGAGGAGACTTCTCGACTGGATCAGGTTTTTGAATGACAAATCCAGCAATGTAAAAATTCAGTAGTTACTCTGCTAACATGGAAAACATCTACGCATACAAATGGTAGGATATTGCTCTTTTTTAGTATTAGGCATTTTGTTCCTCCAAGTGATGCTCTTTTTATAATATTAGGCATTTTGGGGGTTTTGACTGAAGTGTTCGATCGATCAACTAATCACTTTGAAAATCTTTCAGAAATTCTTACAGGCATGAAATGTTTCACTTGTTAGTAATTGTCTAATTGATGATAGTCTGGTACAATTTTGTTTTGCAACAGTGAGCTGCATTTCAATATGGAATTTCTTTTATTACAGTTGGATTAGACCAGGTAACTTCATGCCTGAATTCTTTTTTTTTTAATTTTTGAAATTGAGAAATTAAATAAGCATTACATAATGAAGAGGTAAGCTATATTGCACAGGAACCCCGTAGAGGGCTACTTTTAGACGTTTGTTTTTGTTTTTAGAAACGCTTTCGAAACTCAAAAAACTTTACATTATTAAATCATTAAAAATATCATTTCGCCGTTAAATAAGCATCGCATTATAAAGAGGTAAGCATTAAGATTTGAGAGATGTGAATGCATGAGTGAACACTTTGATTTGACATATCAAGGATAGGCTTCCCTCAAAGTCATGAAATGCTAACATTAGAAGTGTTTGCATGTGTACAAACACTTTTGCATTGGTTTGATAGAGTATTATTTCTTTAAAACTCAAGGGTTAGTGACATAAGAATTGCTTAGACTTTTAAAATTGATCAACTATGCGTTGTAGCTGAAAGATGCACTTTTGATTAAGTTTAGAAATTCCTGAAAACTTCATTCTTACTTAAACATTGAAAGTAGATGTTAATGTTTTTAGGAAAGATTACTATCACCCCTCAATTTAGGTCAAAATCACCGTTTTCTCCTTGAATTTTAAAAACTCACTCCTCTCTTTTGATATTTTAGTTCTATTTAACTGGAACCTTAAAGCTAGGAAGTACATAAACTTTGACTGGAAACGTTTCGAAAACCGGAAATTCTCGGAAACTCATACGAAATGTTTCAAGGTGTTTCGGAAAATGATAAAAGTTAGATAGTTGTAAAAAAAAGTACCCATAAATAATATAATATAATCAATGACCCGCAAATTTTAACATTCATATTACCTGCAATACATCAAATCTTTCTATTTTTGTTGGATTAGATTATATTTATACAACATTTATAAAATGTTCGACTATTAATTTTAATTATAAAATTTGTAGATAATTTATCATTTGTTAATGAATTCAAATTTTGAATATATTTAAATGATTTATTTTATTAATTATCATAAATGTATAAATAAAATTTAACATCTATAAATATGTCCCGATTTTTATTGTTTATATGTTTTCTCCATGTTTCGTGTCCTTTATTTTTTTAAATGCTGTTTTCCGTATTCGTGTCGTGTCGTTTCCGTGCTACCTACTCGAAAAGTAAGGAAACAGTGATCTCCCCTTATTTTTTATATAAGCCAAGTGACCTATATTTGTGCTATCAACTATGGAACTGTTGTTCCACCCTGTGTAGTCAGACCTGGTTGGACCTTGAGACTTGACCTAGGAGAAACCACTAGGTCAATAGCCGACGGTTTAATATTTGAGTCAATGGCTCAGTCGGTTGGTTATGATCTTTTTAATAGCTAATCTATACATAAAAGGCATTTAGAATTGTTTGTTAGACACGAATGGAGTCCATTAAAAATTTCTATAACTATTTCAATATTGGACCTTTGGTCAATTCTATTTATTAAAGAATTTTATTGTTTAAATAAATTCACCAATTACAAATTGAAATTCTGCACTGATTTTCTTTAGCTTTGATCCACTTACGAGACTTTGGTTATTGAATGCTCACTTTTACACTGCCTAATTCTTATGAAAATGACAAATGATACTATGGGGTGCAAAGTTCCCAATTTTAAGGTACCTTGAAATCTAAGTTAGGGCATGACTACAAAATAGAAATGGTTGTTTCACTTGTAGAATATGTGTCCTTATTTTCTGTTAATTAAGTTCTTAAAATGTAGCTTGTGCAGGAATTTTGTCCTGATTACATGAAGTTTTAAGTAACATATGTAGCAGGAAAGTAGTTGTTTTTGTGGTGTCTAGTTCTAAGCCAGACTTTTAAATAGTTAATTACTTGTAATGGAAGATATTAGGAAGTGCTTTTACTTCCTAGCATATCTTTGTGCCCTCATTGGGTCCTAATTAGATTTCTAATGAAATTATTCGGATGATCTGCATTTTATAGGACTAAGGCATATCATTCACCTAACTTTTGAACCCATAAAATTATTTTGTAAATTGGAAACAACCTGTCAATAGCTTTTTATGATCAGCCTATGATGCACTGAAACGGGTACATGAATTAATATTCGTACAAAAATAGTTATAAATATGAACATTCTTAATTTTTTTTCAGAAACAAAATGCCTAACTCGATAAGTTTCGATTAGATTTGCTACATTTCCTAGATATTCTTTATTTCTGAATTTAAATGCTAAGAGATTTGCTATACAAGTCTTTCTCTTTTACTCATTAATTCCTGCTAGGAAATTTCCTTAAATGTGCATATTAGAGGTACATTTATATAGTTACAACTTTGAATTCATGAACACACTCAAGTCATTAGAGACTAAAACGTATACCTTAAATAGAAGTCCTTTAGAACTCCATATGTTGATCGTAGGATATTTAAATTCATCCTTCCCTCCTTCAAAATCTTTTCAAACAAGCTGGTAATGATAGTCCAGTTAGTCCTTTTGGAACTATAGTTTATGTTTAATTAGATTTTCATTGCATTACAGTTTATAGGGTTGCTTTTTGTACAAGATTTAGTAACACCCATCGAACATATACTTACATAATCCTAACAAATGATGAGACCAGTGTTTTAAAAACCGAACCGGTGGCCGAATCGGCGAGGCCACCGGTTTCCGGTTCAACCGGTTTGATAAATTTAAAAAAAATTAAAAAACTTTCTGGTTCACCGGTTTTTTACCGGTTCAATTCGGTCCGATCCGGTTCAACGTCCTGTTTTTTACCGGTTCAATCCGGTTCAACCGGTCCAACCCGGTCCAACTCAAAGATCCGGTTTTTTGCAGTTTCAGACCGGACCACTGGCCGGTTCGCGGTTTAACCGGTCCGACCGGCCGGTCCGGTCCGGTTTTTAAAACACTGGAT
This sequence comes from Mercurialis annua, assembly GCF_937616625.2. NCBI lineage: Eukaryota > Viridiplantae > Streptophyta > Magnoliopsida > Malpighiales > Euphorbiaceae > Mercurialis > Mercurialis annua. The sequence goes on along the minus strand of NC_065570.1, from coordinate 4,493,474 downwards.
GAGACATTACCATTTAAAAGGCGTTTTTCGCGCCAATTTACATACATGTTTATATGTCTGTTAAAAATAGTGAAGCATATGGTGTTGTTCTTGGTGTTTTAAAAACCAAACCATTCTGTATCGGTGTGACCATTCACGTCAATCACTTAAATTAAAAATAAATATGTTTATGCAATTATATACTCTATCCGCTCCATAAAGATAGAACAAACAATGTTGGTTAAACACAATTAGTAAAATACCCTTAGACCTTATCATATCAACATTAAATGTGCATCTTGAGTTGTGCAAATCATTAATTTATAGACTTATTTCAAAAAAACTAAATGGGATAATTTAGTAATTTTAACATAAATTAACTATAATTAACTACATCCTTAATTCTTGTATAAGGTGTTACTTTTTCTATCTTTACGGAACGGAGGGAGTATAATTATGTTTTTAGAATAAGTATACATATTTAAAAGTTAAATACATGCATAACATTTTAACAAGTTGGATTGAAAAACTAGTAAATTGATCACACTCTAACTTTAAACGTAAATCTTGAACCGGTTCAATAATTTATAGTTTTTGCTATTTTTTGGTTCAAATAGATTGAACTATATTTTCAGTTTTTAGGGAAGAACAGAGCCAAATTGACCTATGGTTCTGGTCGAACTGGTTAAACCGGCCTGTCCGATACTGATTGTACTATAACTAGAATGGTTGAACTTTAAGTTGGTGTATGTTAAAATAGTAGGATTCACTCTTATACATATGTTGTCCAAAAACAAGGAGAGTTTGTTTTCTTCTTTCAATAGATATTCTTCAATATCCTTTAAAATACAGCCAAAATGACTGCCAAATGCCAATTACCCGCCAGGAGTTCTCAAATTTATGGACTCCTAACACTTCTCATTATTTTTGCCCTTCTACCACTTTTTCCTTCAACTTTCCTTTTGAATGGCAATCTTTATTTCCAACTCTCACCCCAAGAAACTCACTCTTTTCCTCAACACCTCATTTCTTTTCCTCTTCATTTCCTTTATCACAGCCTCTTATAATCAATCCCATGATCACTCACATATTACAACTACACATAATTTAGCAGTTCAAGAATTAATCAAAACTAGCACTGATGGTGGCTGCACTGGTCTTCATGATCTTACTGATTCAATCTCCAAATGCTTGTATGTCAAGTCTCAAACTGGTTGCAGGCCTAAAGGGTATATAAACTATCTCCAAATCTTTTACTGCACTTGCGGAAACTTTCCTTTCTTGGGTTATACGGTTTTATTGCTTTGGCTTTCTGTTCTGTTCTATATGTTAGGTAATACTGCTGCAGAATATTTCTGCTCTTCCTTAGAAAACTTGTCTAAAATCTTGAAGCTTTCACCGACTGTGGCCGGTGTTACGCTTCTGTCTCTCGGAAACGGTGCTCCGGATGTTTTTTCGAGTATCGTTTCCTTCACTAGGTCGAGTAACGGAGATTTCGGTATAAACAGTGTTCTTGGTGGGGCGTTTTTCGTGTCGTGTGCTGTTGTTGGTGTTTTAAGTATATTAATTAGTCCTCAAGAAATTTCAGTTGATAAATCTAGCTTCATTAGAGATGCTTCGTTTTTTCTTTTGTCACTCTGTTCTCTTCTGTTGATCTTTCTTGTAGGAAGAATCACATTATTGGCTGCAATTTGTTTTCTTTCTATATATTTCTTCTATGTCTGTGTAGTTTGCTTAATGCACTTCCACAGTAAAAAAGAAAAGAAACTCACCCCATTGATTATATCACCATCTTCCAAAAACTTCACCATTGATTGCAGCCAAGAAGATGTTATTGAAATGGGTATTCCGTTACTCGGCTATGTCGATGACGAAAAACCAAATTTGACTCACAAAATCAGTAATCTTGAAGATGAAGAACAACAAAATCCATTTTCTTCATGTTTTAACCTTGATTCATCTTTTTTTTACTACTTGGGTAAAGTTTTTTACCTTTTGGAGCTACCTTTGTATTTACCAAGAAGATTGACTATACCTGTTGTTACTGAGGAGAATTGGTCAAAACCATATGCAGTAACTTCTGTTACATTGGCTCCAATTTTACTGGCAGCTTTATGCGACACGAATTTTTCGGTCGTCTTCTATTTAACAGCAGGTTTTATAGGAGTTTTCCTTGGAAATCTTGCATTTGTCACTACAAAAAAGTCTAATCCACCGTTAAAATGTCTGTTTCCATGGCTAGCTGGTGGGTTTATAATGAGTATAACATGGACTTATATCATAGCAGAGGAATTGGTTTCACTGCTGGTTTCAGTAGGGTATCTATTTGGTATTGACCCTTCAGTTTTAGGACTTACTGTCCTAGCATGGGGTAATTCACTTGGAGATTTGATAGCAAATGTGACAATGGGTTTGAATGGTGGGGCAGATGGTGCACAAATAGCTATATCAGGGTGTTATGCAGGTCCTATGTTTAATACATTACTTGGATTAGGGGTTTCATTTGTGATATCAGCATGGGGTAATTACCCTAATTGTTATATGATTCCTGAAGATCCTTCACTTTATGAAACTGTTGGGTTTCTAATTGGTGGATTGCTTTGGGGACTTGTGATTTTGCCAAGGAAGAATATGAAGTTAGATAAATCTCTTGGTGTTGGTCTTTTGGCTATTTATTTGTGTTTTATTTCCTTAAGATTGGCTAGAGATTTTGGTGTCTTGAAACTTCATGGCTTTTCATTCATTCATTGATAGTTCAAGTGGTAAAAGCGTCTCAGATAGATATTCGATTCGAGTCGCCATGGAGTATGAGTGAAATTATTTAATCCTCTTCATGGAAAGGAAAAAAAATCTAGAACAAGGTACATATGGATACAATATTGAATCTTGTATTTACTTACATTCATCATTATACATAATATACTACAGGAATCAAATAATCATATTGTGGATTTTTCATCGTGGTAATTATATGGTTTGGTGATTTATTTTTTTGAAATATTTTTGCTATCAATTATCAGTTACGAGCTGTTTACTATATGGCTTAGTGGATCAAAAAATTTAAATTTTATATTTTTAGTCTAATTTCAAACGTCCGTGATGATTTCAACCAATTCGTTCTAATGGATTATGTAGCATGGTTAAAGTATTATGTCGGCATGGAATCCATGAACTAGAAAATTTAGTAAAAATTGCAAGTATTTTAAAGCTTTAATTAGAATTGTAAACGATCTAAAAAGTTTGAGTTTTTCGATCCATTAGGCTTTGCCACATTGATATGGATTTTAAATAGTATGGAGGTCACGTGAGATTCGCCTACGCTATTAAATCGATTTGGGCGAATTGGTTATATAGATGCCCAATGTTTGAAATTTGACTAACATTTTATAATTAGATTTCTTTTGATTTTTTTGTTCCATCAAGTGTTACTCCGTATTAATAACACCTATCATCTATTAATAATAGTTGAACTAAATAGAAAAAATAATATATCGAATGATAAAATATTCAGGAACTAAATTTTTTGGCATTTGTAATTAAAGAAAATGGGTTGCCTAATTTTGGCGGGGAATTGAGATGTTGACAAATGACAAAGCAAATGTTATATTCCTAACACAGTAACCTACGGATATGACTAGCAACCAGCAAGTTTTTTTTTTTTTTTCCCAAGCTAGAATCAATTATGAAGATTAAAAATTACATCAAGTGAAAGTCATATAACAAAAGTTATCTATATGATCTTTCCAAAATATGAGATATTAAATAATAAGCAACAATTCAAATACAAGCTATAAAAAATCGAAAAATAGAGAACGATCTAGACTTATGATCCCGAAATTTAAACACAACGATTATGTTGAGTGGGTGTTTAGATAGTTTCTTTTCCGATTTGCTCGACGAAACGCTTGAATCCGTTGAAGCCTACTATTCCGATCTCCATCTTCATTTAGATCCTAAAAAGATAGCTCCACATTCTCACTATTTCTTAGATCTACAAATTTTTTGATCTAAAGCTCCAACAAACACTATGTTCTTGGAGATCTAAGAAATATAAACAAAAGGAGGGACATAAAAGACCACATTATTTAATCAATAGCAACAAGACAAATATCCAAATCAAAACTAAAATTTTAACAAGAATTTATTGAATAGAATAGTAGATCTACAATAGTTATTAAAGTGGGCGGAGAGAAGATGATTTTCCGGTTAACCGGAGAAATCATCTTCTCCCACCCTTTAGAACAATGAAGAAAAGAGAAGTTTTTTCTATAGAGAAGGGAGAGAACAAATTTAGAGAGAGAGAGAGAGTCTAGCAACCAGCAAGTTGGCTGATAGCAAGAAGCAATGTATTTGGAGGAAATCTAGATAATGTTTGGGTTTTATTTAATAATTACTTCAAAAATGTAAATCATTAACAATTTTCTAAATTTGAATTCACCATTTTCAACATTAAATAAATAAGATTAATCAATATTTCCACTAAAATTAATATATAACACCGTCTCACAATCAAAAAATTCAAATTTAAATGATAAGAAAATATAATTTTTATTCAAAATAATATTAATTAGTGGATTATATTTTAAATTTAATTTTTAGTTATAATATATATTTGAAATAGATAAATGCATACGTACATGATGAAAGATGTCAGCAAATTGAATCATCTGGTGTTCAATAATGGTACTATTCATATGGACGGACCACTTGATTGAAGGCAATGTGGTGTGCTATATATATCCATCCAATTATTTGTTACAACTTACTAGTTGGTACCTTAGCCAGACAAGTCCTAAATATTGGACGCCAATTGGGAGATAATACGATAAAAACACATGAGAATTACCTAAAAATCCCCAACTCCAAACAAACTAATTCTCATTTGCCAAGGTATTGGGGTAGAAGTGGCCACCCAGTGGATCCGGTTCGAAACTGTCGAATTACGGTTTAAAAAAAAAAAAACCGGTCTGAAACTGTCTAAGTGATAATTATACCAGTTTGAAATTTGACGGTTTCGACTCCGGGTGTAGACGGTTCAAAAAAATTAAAACTAAATTTAGAATTTAATTTTTAAAATGTATAATTTAAAAATAAAATAACATGTGGAGATAATATAGCAAGAAATTAATAAGATAAATTATAAATATTATGTTAACAAAAAAAAAACTAACTAAACAAATATATATATATATATATTAAAATTAATTAATATTTTATCGATTGGTTCGACTCTGAAACCGCTGATTCCGACCCAAAACTGCCGATTCACGATTCAAAAAATTTGAAACCGGCCCGAAACTGGTCTTTTCACAGTTCCGAGCCGATCTAGATTCGGTTCCGGATTTAACCAGGTCCGCGAATTTGACCAAGCCGGTTCACGGGCTTACCCAGCCCATGTTCAGCTCTATATTAGAGTTTATGATAAATTGGGCTATGCTCATTTGCCAAGTTAGAATAACTATGTAATTTATAATTTTCGGATGCTAGTTACCGTAAAACAGGTAAAAGAAGAGACAAGCAAAAAAAATATATTAAAAAAAATAACGCTATTTAACCCATCAATTTTTACCTACCTTCTTATATTAACCAATGTACTAACAAACGAGTGGGTCAATTTAAATAAAAAAATTGAAGCATACACTTTTGATATAAATTGAGCAAATAGAAGCATGTCACGTAAAGCGGTACAATAAGCTAGGTTAAAATAAGTGAATTTAATAGCATTTTTCTTAAAAAAAATATAATTTTATATTAAAAGATGTTTTACTAAAAAAATAATAAAAAATAACTCTAAAATGCACTTTACTGAGAACTATTTTTATAATATGTATACAACAATGTTCTTAATGGATATATTCAGGATTACCAAACAAATCCAATCATGTATCGATCATTTTAATAATATATTTTTTATTTATTTATTTTAATTGTTTTTTTTTTTTTAAAAACATTTGGATTTTATCTCGGTTAATCGGCTATCATTGACCAAATAATTTTAAGTTAACCATTATTGGAAAAATTAATATTTTTTCAATTTAATCGAAATTTACTGCTAATTTTTTGAGTTTTTTTTCATTAAGATACCATTCTTTTCACGTAAAAGCTTTTTTTTTTTCAGTATGAGAAAACAAAAGTAATTTTCAACTGTCAACAATCAAGGCAGACATGTCTTGGTTACATTGATTGGAATGTTATGTTATGGTCAATTTGATAATGATTAAAGATAATTATATAAACTAATCTTACTTGTATATATTTAAGATTAATTTGAGATTAGTAAACTGCGTGAACTGGCCAATCGGAAAAAAAATTCATTTTTTATGTTCATTCCCTTACTACTTTAAACAAATAAAATAATTAGAATAAAGTCCGAATTAAACTACAGAGTTTAGCATATATTTCAATTACAATACAAATTTTAAAATTTGGCAAAGTAACTCATCAGTTTTAAAATAAACTGAAATACTAATCTATTTATCATTGAAAAAGCGATTATGTAGATATTATAATATACATTGTTCTGTCAGCCATAATATTTTTCAAAGAAAAATAATTTAATATTTTAATTTTCCAAAAATATAATTGATAACCGATTTCATCAAATTTTGAAGTTTGTACTGTAATTATAAAATACGTTAATTATTTTTTTCAATTAACCCTAATTTTTTTAGTAATTAAAATGTAATTAAGACAAATTGAGTAGAGGATTAGGAGAATGGTTGACATTAAGATGTGTAAGGATTTGGGTTGGTTGATTGGAATTAGTATGTGATAGTTAGCAAAAAGCAAAAGCTATACGCATGTGAGTGATGAAGGAGAAATGGACATGTGATGCCACAACTGAATGAATATGCCTAAGCATTCACTATTCTGTTGGGACCGATCCTAAGCTAACACTGCCAAATTTGCATTCCTGTTCTTCTTATGGCATCATATACATTTATGCTTCATTTAACTTAGGCCAAATGTCATAAAAATACCAAACCTTTCATAAAAATTTCACAAAAGTCCTGACCTTTCAATTTTGTCGATTTTGGCCAAAAACATATTATTTGGTTTCAATTGTGGGCAACTCTCAATTTGATTTCAATTTGCCAGTGGCGCCTACGTGGCATGCACATATATTGAAATGTCAGGATTTTTGTGAAACCAAATAATCCATTTTTGGCCAAAATCGACAAAATTGAAAGGTCATGACTTTTGTGAAATTTTTGTGAAAGGTTTGGCCTTTTTACGACATTTGGCCTTTAACTTAGGCCAAATTACAAAAACATATAGTATACTATTAATCGTTTTTGATAATTTAATTATATTTTAGTAATTCTATACATAAAGTTTTTTGTTTCTATTTTTAAAATTCAATGTGTCGATAAAAAAATCTGGTATGATGTTGTCGACTAGTCGTAGTTAGTGGCGGAACCAATAAGAGTCTAGAGTGCGCTTTAATCCGCACTATTGTCAATTTTTTTAAAAAGATAGAATGTTAGTGACTTCAAATGTATCAACAATAATATACTAAGAATTAATAGAAGTATTAAATTATATATATAAAAATTATCTAGATTATCAAAATTAAATATATATAATTAAATTTTCAAATATTAAAAAAATTTCTTAAATTTAAAATAATCTCTTTCACTATATAATATTCGCTGAGACGAATTTTAGTATAATATTTATTCTTCATGTAATTTTTTGTTTAAGAAATTCAAAAATCCCTAATTTAATTTGATAATAAATACTCCCTCCGTCCCACTTTACAAGTCCCATTTGACTTTACACACAGATTAAGAAAATATTAATTATTCTTGTCTTTTCATGTTTTGCCCCTATTAATGATAGTGGAATTTTCCATATAACTCTTTTAAGATAACTAAAATAAGGGTATTCAATGGAAAAGTACTCTAAAAATAGTAATGAGACTTTTTAAATGGAACATCCCAAAATAGAATATGGGACTTCTTAAACGGGACGGAGTGAGTATATATTTGTCTTATAATATCTATAAGTAAAAAGAGTACGTTTTGTTTTTCTTATACTGATAAAAAAAAATAGAGAATGCCATTTCTAAAAAAAAGGCATTTATAGGCTCCGGGGTCGTCTTCTTTGGGTGGGGTGGTGGTTTGAGTTTGAATAAATGGTATGTATTAGTTTAGATTTTTTTATCAAATATTAATTTGGGGAAATTTTGAGTATTTTAATTTTTTAGGTTTTTTTGGTGACGTGTTAACTGACGTGGCGTCGCCAATTTGTTTTTCAAAAAAATGACAACAGTAAAAAAAAGACAGTGTTAGGGGTATTTTTATCCATAAGGGCCGTGAATAAGTGTCGCCATAAAAGTTGGGAGGGCTAGTGACCGTTTTAAAAGTTCAAGAAATTTAGTGATGGTTAGGGGAAAAATCAGAGCCTAGGTGATTATTGGCCCATTTTATATGCATATGTGATTTTGTGTATAAATTTTCATGTCCATATTAAAAAAAATTAATAATTTCAACAATTTTAAAAATAAATGTTTCAATTTTAGCTTAATGTCTTAAAACTGACTGACCTGCGAAAATTTAGTATTTTAAAATATTAGCTTAAAAAATTGAGTAAAATTAAATATATCTAACTTTTTATTACATATCTCAATTTTAGAAATTTTTAGATTTGTTTTGTTTTTATTATTTTTTAAAACAACGTGTGATAATATACATAAAAAATTATAAAAATAAAATGGTAATTGACAAAATAAATTATTGGATTTATGAGGAAATCAAAAAAAGAAGAAAAATCAATGTTACACATGAATGTATCAAGCTTTCAGCCTTTCTTTCACGTGCTTAGACAAATGATTTGAACCGATTGTTGTCCCCTTCCTAGTAACCATTCTAGGCCACTACCTCACTCTGTAGGACCACAAATTCAATTAATTAGTCGGCTAATTTAAGAGTGTTTATCCCATGCATTGGTTGTGCCATGTCATATTTACAACAAGCCAATGAGCATTTGCGATAGGGAATCTTTTAATTATCATTCAATTTTTTTATTATCACTTTTTCCACATGGCTAACGCATCATTGGCTTGTTGCACGAATGACATGGCGCAACGGTTGCGTCTAATAATTTTTCCTAATTTAATTGATTAATTTTTTTTATATTATAAAGGATGGATTAATTTTAATTTCTTCGTTTTGATTAATTCATTCAATTCCTTTAAACAAATAAAAAAAATTAATTTATTTGATTTTAAATCAATCAATTGTTTATTTAACCGAGCCAACTTTTTGCTCATCGATGGCCATGGTTAGAGTAAAATTGAACAATATAAGAGGCAAATGTCATGAAAAAATAAAATTCAATCAAGAAATAAACATTTTCATTTATAAAAATTACTACATAAAATGAATCAGAGGATATAATAGCATGCTCTAAATTCTGTCCTAGCCTAACATCAAAAACAAACAAAAATACTTATACAATTGATGACCTTTCTTTGTACAAAGATGGAGGTTAGTTTAGTAATTACATATTACATTTACAAAAACTATGTATCTTGAAATTGCAAAGACCCAAGAGTTTGGATTAACCTAATAGAAACAGAAACAAAGTAAATGACCAAAAGCCCACCTCCCAAAACACCATCAAGTCTCATTTTTCTACTAGGCAAAATCACAAGTGCCCAAACCAAGCTAGCCACCAAAAACATCAAAGTTTCCAATAAATAAGGGTCTTTTGTGATCATAACCGGAGATGGATATTGTAACCAGGCTGAGCTAACCAGTGATAAACCCAAACCGAAAAGTATGTTAAAAATCGGACCGGCATAGCACCCGGACATAGCCACTTGAGCACCTTCATGACCATTGTGGTTCAAAGCCATGGTTAGATTTGTAATCAAATCACCTAATGAATTTCCCCATGCAAGAACGGTTAAACCAAGAATTGAGGGACTAATTTGGAAAATAAACCCTATTGAAACTAATAAACCAACTAATTCTTGAGCTATAAGGTAACTCCAAATCACACTCATTATAAACCCTCCTGCTAACCATGGGAATAGAAATTTCCTTGGTGGGTTTGATTTTTCTGTTGTGGAATTTGCTAGAAACCCTAATGTTACCCCAATTAATAACCCAATTCCATAAATTACAAAATTACCCTCTTGAGAATTCCAAAGAAAAGATAACAAAATTGGTGCTAGTGTCACTGAAATAACAGCTACTGGTTTAGACCATTTTTCTTCAGAAACAACAGGAATTGTCAATCTTCTTGGTAAATAAAGTGGCATTTCAAGTATATTTACCATAATACCCCAAAAAGGTTGCTTCTTTAACTCTAATTCACCATAATTATCCACCTCTTCTCCCTTCTCCAATCTGGACAAAATTGGAATACTCAAATCAAAATTTTCACTAACCTTTAGTCCACAATTATTTTTGCTACTACTCCACACCATATCTGAAAAATAAACAATAATGACATAAATAATATACATGCCCAAAAAACCAATTGCACCCAAAAGACTAATTTGCCCCTGAAACAAGATGAAACTCAAAGTTGAAAGAACTATAAGGAAGAAACAAACATCTCTAAGAAAAGCAAATCTATTGACACTAATCTCCTTTTCCCTCACTAAAATGCTCATAATCCCAACCACAACTGAGGTTATAAAAGAGGCTCCACCCAACACAGTATTGAACCCAACATCAGAAGTTTCATTGCCCATAAAGGACACAAGGCTAGCAAATACATCAGGGGCGCCATTTCCTAGGGACAAAAGCGTCACACCAGCAATTATTGGAGATAATTTCAATAACCCGGATAGATTTTCAAGTGAAGAACAAAAATATTCAGAGGCTGTGTTTCCTAGCAAATAGAATAACACTAGAAGCCAGAGAAAAAGACCAAAATAACCCCAAATTTGGACACTTCCAAATTTGCAGTAGAAGAGATGGAGGTAGTTTATGTAGCCTTGAGAGACACATGGATCGTGGGTTTTTAGGTAATTGCACTTGGTTTCGTGATCTCCTTCGCTTGGAAACTCGTTACAAACTCTAATTTCATTAGAAAGTTTTGAACTTTTTTTAAAAATTACAGAAATTTCAGCAGAATTGAAATGGGTAATCAAGAAAACAGATGTAACTAAAAGAAATGAGAAATTCAAGAAAAGGGTATATTTCTTTTGCTTAGATACAGAGACCATGAAGCCCATTAAAAGTGGAAACAGAACAAGAAAAAATCTCTGTAAAATACGAATCAAGAACTGGGTTGATGGTGTTTAAGGCTGAAAACTTGTGATCAAGAACAGATAGAAAAAGAGAAATTATGCAGACCCATTTAAGAGAAATGAAGAATGAAAAAGTGGGGACTGAAGAAATATATATAATCAAGAAAGTAAAAGTGAAAAACAAATATCTAAAATTTTGTAGATAGTGGAGAGAACTAATTCAGCAAAGAATAAGGAACAAGATACCAAGAAATGAGAAACAAGAAAATGAATGACTTTGAGGAGCTGCGGAAAATGTTGACTTGGTTTGGTTAAATATAATAATGGGGACACTTGGATACCAAAAGCAATATGAACTTGGTGAGAAAACTAAAAATTTAATAACGCTATCTTTATTTAAGCTTTAGAGCTGGCTGTCCAAAAGGCGGGGTGTGTAGAAATTGAGAAACCTTTAGGTGTATCTGATCGATAGACCATGGATGAATGACGTTCCACGCCGCGTAATTATAAAATTAATAAAATTATTTACTCCCTCCGTTTTAATAAAGTTGTCCATTTTAAAAAAAAAAGTTTATTCCAAAATTCTTGTCCACTTTTAAAAAGTAACTAAATTTTACACTCAACTTTCTTATATTACCCTTATTTAAAACCCACAAATGAATAAAGTGAAAGTAAATTGCAAGTGGATTTTATATTAAATAGCAGTATTATAAGAAAAGTAAGCAAAGTTTTATAAAACCTATAAACAATAATAGTTTTTCTTTAAACTGTGTGATAAAGGCAAAATGGATAACTCTATTGAAATGGAGGGAGTATTATTTATTATTTATGCCATGTAGTATATTACTCCCTCCAGTCCATAATATTTGTCGCATTTGAGAAAATTTTTTGATTCATAATATTTGTCATGTTATAATATTAAGAGAACATTAATTGCTATTTTTCCATGTTTGCCCCCCATTAATTTATTGAAAGGATACAATAAACAAATGAAAATGGTAGTAATAAATGTAACCAAGTTTCAATATAGGGTTAATTTAGTAAAAATGTTTATAAATTAAGACATATTAATTAGTATTTTTTTAGTTCTTGTGCCAAAGTCAAATGCGACAAATATTATAGATCGAAGGGAGTATCATTAGATGACTTATAATTTCATGCGTTAGGTTTATTTAAAAAAATTAATTAAAAATAAACTAAATTAAAAATGGAATTAGAAAATTTGAATACTATAGGTGAACCTGAGATAAGATGATCCTGTTAGCCTGTAGCGAATCATATCAAACTCAGAATCATGTAAACACGCACGTGTAGATTTGGTAATGGAAGCTAAAAGCTAGAGGGATCTGAAATGGACGAGAAATTCTTAGGTGAACCTAGTCCACCATGTAAGACTATGAATCATCCACAAATGATATGCCACGTGGCACAATTATAATAAATGAGTCATTCATTTATTAACACATCATTGTAATTAATGAGTCTTTAAATTTAATTATAAATACAATAAATGATGTGTTAATAAATGAATGGCTCATTTATTATAATTCTGCCACGTGGCATATTATTTGTGAATGGTTCATAATCCTACGTGGTGGACTAGGTTCACCTAAGAATTTCTCGAAATGGACCCTAGTCCAGCTTACCAATGGAATTAACCATATTGTAATTTTCTTCTTCTTTTTGGCAAAATATATATTTAGATCCTTATACTATCACACTTTCTTGAAACTGGATCCGTCTATTTTTATTTATTAGAAAATCCTACGCTTTTAATCTTATAAATATTAGGTTCATTCACCATGAATGTAAAGTATTTCATGCGGTGGTAGTGCGACTGAAATATATTTTTATTTGTTTTTTGTATTGATTTTTTTTTTGAATTGGGTTTTCACACTTTTATTTTTATTTAAAATAAGTTTCGATTTTTTTTTCTCTTCTGCTTAACATATTTTTTATGACAAAAAACTTAATTTCTACATAAAAGTACAAGATTCAATGTGTATAAAACATACTGGAGAAATCAAATTTAAAAATATAATAATATAGTGACTCAAATACGTATTTTGCCTCTTTGGTTTCTATGGTTATGTCGAATGCAATATGGACCATTTAAGCCTCCCTCGAATATTCTCTTCCTCAGATGTGCCTGAAGTCCATTGGCTTTGTCTCCTCATAATTTTGCTAAAAAGCCAGAGCAGGCATTTCGGAGGATAATGTTAGCTTCCACTATTATAGGATAAAACAATTAATTATAATAAAAAAATAAAATTTATTGAATTAACTTCTCTTCACCATTTCAATGCTTATTTAAGTTTAATTAAATTTCATATCATACAACAAGTAAGGAATATACATAAAACATGATATGGAAAAAACCCTAGCCGCCTGCTCTTCTCTTTTCTCTCTAATAAACTCTAGCCGCCTAGAGCTTTTTATTTTATTTTTTCTTCCACAGCCGTCAATGGCTTAATTTTTCTATTGACGGTAGCCACCCCTTTTGTTTATGTCATTTTAATTTCATAGAACATAATAAATAGCCAATTCTTTTTCATTTTTCTGACGGATTAAAATTTATCACGAAGCACAGTTCAATTATTAATTCAATTATCAAGAAACGACGATAGATTCAAGATCTTTCAGTAACAAAATGGATTCGTCTATGAGTTATACTAGTTTTATTTATTTTTTATTGTTTGTCTTTTTTATGAATGTTTTACTTTGTCCTTTCTTTATGAAAGGTTTGTTGTCCTTTCTCTGTGAAATGTTTGTTGTCTCCTTTTTAAAGGAGTTGTTGTCTCTTTTTTAGGAGTTATATCAAGTGTTGATTGAATCGGATGCTGTGAGTTTGCGGGTGTTTGAAGAAGTTTGAACGAAGAGTGATTGAAGACTGCACTTAATTCACGAAACACGAAACAGTTAGTAATTTATTTTTATTTTTGTAAGTAAGGTCTGCGAATCAGAACATGTTGTCTGTTCCATGTCAGGTCATCGGGTTTAGTTTTTAAATTATCCCGAATTTCTTACAAATGTAACTGTTTCATATTTAATTTAATGAGATCCGATGAATTCAAAAAAAATATCATACAACAAGTGAAAAAACAAAAATGCTATGTAATTACATTTAAGGTTAAATTATATAAAAAAATCTCACCTTAAATTTTTTTTTCGTTTATACCATGATCTTGTAAAAAAAGTCACTTGTACCCAATTTTGGGTTTTTAGGTTTCATCTCTACCCAAAAATACTAAAATTGTTTCTTTTCACTTGGAAAAAAGTTTAAAAAAATCCTTTATTTTATATTTATATACTAACTAGACGTATGATATAATCTTTTATTTAATTGTTTTTAATTTTTTCATCCTTTAATTCATTAAGTTGTCAATTATATTTTTGTATTGGGTAGTGATGAAATCTAAATATCTAAAATTAGGTACAAATGACTTTTTTACTAGGTCAGGGTATAGATGGAAAAAAAAAATTAAAGTGAGGTTTTTTTTAAATAATTAGGTCTACATTTAAACTTGCAAATTATTTGAATTCTGAAAATTTAAATTTGACTTGTTACTTGAGCTTTTCGAGTTGAACATTTTCGGATATAGATTGAATCAATTTGACTATGTTTTCTAACTTTTCTTTTTCTTCAGCATAGCTAAAAATTTGACTATGTTTTCTAACTTTTCTTTTTCTTCAGCATAGCTAAAAATTTGACTATGTTTTGATTAAGTTATAGTGACTCGGAGGCGGACATGGAATTATTAGTATGACTCCTCCCTTAGTTTGCTTCTTTTACCAAAAAAACCAACAAGGAATTGATTTATAATTAAGATGAATAATTTTATTAATTTATAACTATAATTAAATTGATAGTTTTAAAAATAATTTAGTTTCTTAATCGAAATGGATTAATTAGTTTTGCTAATTTAATTCAACCTTATTTTTTCATCCTAGCTGGAATGTCAAAATGGATTATTAGGTCGTATCTAAATAATATTGAATCGATTTGTTGACACAGTTAGAGACAACATGGCTCATTTAGCTAATTGTATTAAAAAAAACTCTAACTCGATATAATTTCAAAAACAAATTACACGACATAATACAATTAACACGTTAAGATAAATGGATCACAAGGCGTGTTTAATATGATTTATTTAATTTATAGATATATTTTAAATATGATTTTAATTTTAAACTTATCAATAAATATTCAAATTTTACAATTATAAAAATTATTTTTAAATTTATTTTTATATTTTATCGAATTATAATTTTTTTATTATTATAAGTCGTAATAAGATCTATGTATTTGTATCATAAACGAATTGATACGTTTTCGACATGGACCAACTAAAATTCAATTCGAATTCATCAATTTTATCATAATCTAAAATTAAAAAGAAAAAAATTGGGATTGAGATTCTCTCAAGTTTATTTTGAACTTGAGGGGGTCATGTTCACGATCTACACCATTCATTGTAAAATGAACGGTGTAGATAAAAAAAGTACAATTTTAATCAAATTAATCTACACCGTTTATTGTACAATGAACGGTGTAGATCGTAAACATAACCCCCTCAAATTCATTTGAACTTGAGAGAATTCCAATCTAAAAAATTGTTGTAAGCAATTAACAATCTTATCATAAGTTAATAATAATAACAATTACTTTTAAATAAACTTTTAACTCTTAATTATCTTCTTTCACTTTCATCATTTCGTGTTTATAATGCAAGTGAAATCAATAGTTTAGTCCTAAAATTAAGAAAATCTTCATTAGCTGCCGACAAGTTCACCCTATTGGCTATTGATAAGCTTTAGTTATACAACACTACTTTTCTTTCCAATAACACTTTTTGGTTATTGAAATATCTTTCATTCCTTTTTAAAATATTAATTTATTTTTAATTTGTTTACATGAGTTAGGATACATTTTATAAAAATTGACATACTAAATAAACTTGTTAATTGCCTTTGTATTCCGATATTTTTAATTAATCTAGTTTTACTTCCTCAAAAAAAATTGTTAATTAATTAATATAAATATATTATACCAAACATATCAGAAAATGAAATTGCAAAGTGATTTGAAATGATTCTTAGAGATAATGAAAAACACGTATGGAGATAAAAACACATTATATTGTCTTGTCTGATTCGTGCATTGTTATGTGTTCACACGCAATTTGTGTATTTTCCCATCAATTTGATGCTAATCTGCTTATCTTTTCAATTAATTACCCTTAATTCACATTATTACGTATTACTCCCTCCATTATGAAGTAGTTGTCGCTTTAATTATTTTCACACAAATTAAAAAATCAATAAATATGTCTTAAATTATAAGTATTTTTACTAAATTAGCCCTTCTCGAAATTTGTTAACATTAATTAGTATGACTTTTTAACATTAATTAGTATGACTTTTTAACATATATATCCCTCCATTCTAAAATATTTGTATTTTTTTCAATGAATTAATGAGGGATATATGTGAAAAAATAGCAATAAATGCTTTCTTGGTATTCTAAAGTGACAAGTATTATGCAACAAAAAAATCTCCCTAAAGCGACAACTATTTCAGAATGGAGGGAGTAGTTTCTTTCAAAGCTTTTGTTTGAACAGAGGACCAGTTCGCCCTTGAATTTGGCACAAAATATTAAAAAAATTAAGAAAAATTACTTTCAAGAAAATTGGTTGAAAAACAAAATGTTTTTTGTTTTTATGTCAAATTTCATTCTCAGTTTTCTAACCATACGCGAAAAACACACAACAATAAATGTTGAATACTGATTTAAGTAAACCTTAATATTTATTTCATCCCTTAAATGACATTTAATAATTGCCAAATATCAGTTATTGTTTTTACAATTTGATATTTTTAAAATCATGCCAATTTAAAATAAAAAATTAAGACTATTTTTACACTTTAATCGTCTTTTTTCCACTCTTTTTTTACTTCTGTTGTCCAAGCAACTGTTGACGCCCATTTTCAAAAGACGCAGCAACAACGATGCACGCCAGCAACCACCAATTGAATGACGAGGACGCTATCGTTGTTGAGTCAAGACTTCTAAGTGACGATTTCTCCAATGAACCGCCAATTTCTAAACCTGCGTAGATAGTCGAAAATAGCTATGGTGGTAGAGGAAGAAGACGGCGAGCGGTGGAGGAAAAAGGCAGCACTAATTAAAGTTAATTAGAACTTTGATTAAGAGGTTTTTAATTAGGTGTTCCATTCTTTTTTTATCGTGTAAAATGCATTTTTTTTTTGCAGAAGAGTGAATATAATACAAAATGGCAAAATATGAAAATTTTTACTTTTTTTTTTTGAAAATGACTTTTTTAATGTTTGGTGTCAAGTTGAGGGAGTGTATTGATCCTTTGTCTATTTTGTTTTATATGTTTTTTTTTTGACAGTTGTTTTATATGTTTTCCTTTCCAGCTAATTTTAAACTGCTACAGTTGTCACTCAATATTATTAATAAATATATAATCATCAAGATAATAGAATTTAATTTGAAAGATACATAGCTTATTTATTTCTTTCTAATCCTAAGCATAAAATAATAATCTGTAAACAACAAAGGGCTCCATGAGCTAGTAAAATTTCATATAAAAATGGTAGTTGTTGATTAATTTATAGGAAACGAAGATTGCCTTTATTTCTAATTTATTAAGAGTTAATCTGTCACATTTGATCGTCACTTTAAAGGAAGTCAATTGCTTGCGCAATAAAAAAATACCTAACCTTATGCTTTGGCCATAGTTAGTGAATTCATATTTAAAGCAAAATCCTTTATAAAAAAAAGAAGAATTACTAATGATTTTGTCATAACTCACTTCTATCTTTTTTTAATATCTATTAGTATTATTTTAGTGCATCAGTTTTTTTTTTAACAGAGATAGAATTTTCATTAAAAAATAAGATGCACACACAAATATTCTATAGTGATTACAAAACAGACAACAAAAACTTCTTAAAAGTGTCGCTCTTGATATGAAATTTTAATCTCTTGAGCCCAGTTATGTGCTGCAGAATTCTGTTGTCTTGTAATAAAACGGATTATTGCTGAGTTGAAGGTGTGTTGAAGATACCAAATGTCATCACAAATACCTTTATAAGTCGCAATATTACATTGACGACTATTGATTGTATTGGATACTTGGAGGGCATCGCCTTCAAAAACCACATTAGTCCAGCCTAAAAAGGATGCCCAGTTCATAGATTCACGAAGGGCTATAGGAAAAATTGGCAGAGAATTTTTTAAGAGCAATGCCGCTGAAATCAATTGCAATTACACCTATAAATCCTCGTTTGTTATGTTTATCCACCGCTGCATCATAATTTATCTTGATCGATCCAAATGGTAGTCTAGGAGGAACTTGTGCCTGATTTTACTGTTATATGATACTCCCTCCGGTTCATAATATTTGTATTTGAGAATTTTTTTTGGTCCATAATATTTGTCATGTTATAATATCAAGAGAGCATTAATTGCAATTTTTCCATATTTGCCCCCCATTTATTCATTGAAAGAATACAATAAACAAATGAAAATGGTAGTCATAAATGTAAACAGTTTCAATGTAGGGTTAACTTAGTAAAAGTGTTTACAAATTAAGACATATTAATTGTTTTCTTAGTTCTTGTGTCAAAGTTAAATGTGACAAATATTATGGATCGGAGCGAGTAATAAATAGAAAAAAGGGACAAATATACTCCCATCGTTTAGAACATGGAGCAAGTTAGAGGTGAGCAAAGCTTTGAAAAAATCGACCAAACCGACCGAACCGGTGAATTTTGGTCGGTTTGGTTCGGTGATAAATTTCCATTCGGTCGGTTCGGTTAAAAAAATATAAATTTTCGGTTAACGGTTCGGTTAACAATTTAAAATTTACACTTTAACCGAAACGACCGAAATCTTAAAATTTTGAATGCTTATTATGAAAAGTAGGTTGATTTTTTTTTTAATATAATACTTGGTATGGTATATTGTTTGGATTTCTGAGAAAATGCTTGATTTCTTTCTAATTTTCATAGGATTCAATTATTTGAATTTGGAAAAAAAATTAATTGATATTTAAAGCATATGTAATTGAAAAAGCTCATAAATAGCCCATCTAACCGAACCGACCGAAAAAAATTTGGTCAAAAAAGATTCGGTTAATGTTCTTTGTTCGGTCGATTCGGTCAAAAATATTACAACATTCGATTTGGTCGGTTTGGCCATTTTTGGATCGGTTTTGACCGAACCGACCGAATGCTCACCCCTAGAGCAAGTAGATCCTTTTTGAAATTCAAATATCAATTAAACCTCTAACGTTTCAAAAGCAAGTTATATAAACCCATATGTATATTAACGATTATAAGACATTAGTTTCTACCTACGTGAAATGTCCATGTTATATTCCACGTGGCCAAAAGCTGGACATATACTCCTATAGTTTAGGGCGGGAGCAAGTAGGGCATTTATGAATTTTTGATCTCAATTAAGCTCTTAATGTCCAAGCCCCTTTATCTAACATCATTAACGAAACGCTATGTGTCGTTACTCCATGTCTATGTTGGAATGTCATATCATTTAATATCTCATATTAAAATTTTCACGCATCCTACTCATTTTGAAGTTCAAAAACGACCTTTTTTTCCCTTTTCCATGTATGAGATTTAGATGAATGGTGCTCATAGTCCTTCCACAAAAACAACACATATGGTGTGTTTGTATGTTTAAATCCAGTTGGATTTAAATAAATAAACATATGGTGTGTTCGATCGTTCGAATATATACATGTTCGAAGTGATGAATAAAGGTGTTTGTAAAATGATGTCTGATAAATGCAGAAAGACGTGGTAAATACGGTGGAAAACTAGTAGAAGAAAAGAGTTGAAGAGGAAAAATATAATATAGAAAAAGAGATAAAAAGATCTTTATAGTTTTATTTGAAAAATAAAATGATTTTTAAACTTTAAAAATATGAGTAAACTACGTGATTTTTTTATCCAAAATATTAAATAGTATAAACGTGTAAGCATAGAGTAACGACACAAAACATTCCGTTAACAATGTTAGATATATGGATTAGGATGTGCTAATTTTAAAACGTTAAGCATTTAATTGAGATCAAAAATTTGTAAAGGGCCTACTTGTCCCGCCCTAAACCATATGAGTATATTTGCCCCTTTTTGACCATATAGAACTTGACATGGACATTCCACGTAGATAGAAACAAATGTTTTGTAAACGCTGTTATACAGAGAGGCTTATATGACCTGCTATTAAAATGTTAGGAATTTAATTGGGATTTGAAATTTAAAAAGGGCATACTTACTCCATATCCTAAACGATGTGGGCATATTTATTCTTTTTCCCTAATAAATGATAATCCTATTTGAAATATCCTTACTTTCATATTGTTAGATTATTAAATATATTTATAAAAGATTTTGCTTTAGATTAGTCGAAAACTATATGTTATTACTTTATACTACCAAGTGATGTACCCAAGAACGCGTGTGTATCAACTTCGTTCAGTCTCTCGCAGCGTTCCTGTACCTGTGGATGGATTTGGGCTCAGACCTCAGCTCCACTCCTATGCCAAAATTAGTGGAGGATATATATATATATATATATATATTGGTAAGTGTACGGTATTTATGAACACCTGAAAGTGGTTTTGGACTTTATATTTATAAGTTTTGGCATGGATTGTGTCTTGTTTTTACTATGTGGGATTAGTGCGACTCCATAAGGTATCAATATTACAACATTATCCATGTAAAAAAATTATTTCCACATCAAACGATTAATCCATTAAAAAACTTATATAATTAGACGAAAGTCTAATAATAATAGTAGTATTATCCTAACATAGACTATGGATGAGGGTGCATTAATTGGCAATATAGTTGATAGATGAATGTGAGTGAACAACAAAAAAACTTGCATATGTTCTCAATCAACTTGCAATTTTCTAAAACAAAATCGCTAATATGAATTGATTGAAGCAATTTGGACCGCATGCTTCTAAATGCTTTCTTTTTCTCTATTTTCCTCCATCAAATGATCAAAACAATTTTAAATTTGGATATTAGTGTTCAGGATAAAGAAAATGACAGGATTTGGCTAGGGGAATTCCCTAGATAGAGTTGCTAGCCAAAATGGGAGAAACTTACAGATTAATTAAATGAAGTTGGACTTTTTTTTTTGCCATGCATGCCTATAGCCTTTAGTTCTTACGTCTTGGATTCACATATAATCCAATGGCTCATGTCTTAATCCTCTTTTTTAAAATTGAGAATAGGTTTTAATGGGGAAGGCAATTTCCATTTCCTTTCTTTTTAGAAAAAGTGACAAGTTTTTAGAAATTTTATTACTTTTAAATTTAAACTTTTACATTTTTTAAATTTACGTTGGATGAGCGATTTTATCCGTTTTTGGCATTAAACGCAAAAAATTAAAATAAATTTTTAATATACTGATATGATATATCAGTTAAATTTTATAAAGAAGGAAATTTTTTTATAAAAACAGCAATGGATGTCGCCTTCGAATTGATTATTTACATACATTATCATTATTTTTTTTTAATATAAAAATAAAATTTAATCTTATATGAGATCTATTTTTATATATTTAATGCTCTAAAAACTAAAAAAGTAGATAAAAATATTTGTTTAATGTATTTCTTTAAAAAAAATACTATTTTTTTAAAAAAATCAGAAAAAGAAGAAGAAGAGACTGAAAGGATACTCCAAAGATCACTAAACAACACTAGACGTTGGACATAACCTATCTTAAGATTGTTGAGACAGGACCTACACAAAATGACACAATCTCCTTATCAAAAAATTGTTTTTATAAAGTTTAATATAGGGCACTAAATAAGGTTTAACTGCATCAAAAATCACCAAATTTTACGTATTTTTAGTATTTAATATAAGTTTTTAATTTTGACATATTTAACATGAACATTCTAATTTTATAATTATGTATCACGTTTGCGTTTTTTATTCAAAACATTGCCGTTTTATATTCAAAACGGTGCCGTTTTATATCGAAATGGCGCCGTTTTACACCCTAAACAGTGCCGGTGTCATTATTATAAAATTTTGAAAGTTCATGTATTTGTATGTCAAAATTAATTCGTGACATTAATTCGTGTCTTTAATGAAATTCATAAATAGTGTAAAATTCATGAATTATCATTACATTAATTCGTGTCTTTGATGAAAATCATAAATAATGTAAAATTCATGAATTTTATTCGTCTTCAATTCAAACATGTCTAAGCTAAAAGAGTGTTTGATTAAATAAAAAAGTTAGAACGTAATGACAATAGAAATGCACTCTTTTGTGTGCATTTATTTTAGGAAAAAAATTTATTTAAAATTAATTAATTCATTCATTTACTCATTAAGAAAATAAAAAGATAAAAATAAAAAACTACTTTTACATAATATATATTCATTTACTAACATGTATTATTAATATATTTAAAATTTGAATGGATTTGCATTATTATTTGTTTAAATCAAACAACTTATAATCAATGTTATTCTCATTTTTATTTCAAACATTTAATCTAACAGTTGTTAAAAATTTCAATTCATATAGCTCAAGTGCTACACAATAAATTATTAAGATCGTGAGTTCAATTTCTCCCACAAGCATTCCTCTTCTCCAATTATTAAAAAAAAAAGTTGTTAGTAATTTCAATAACGGTTGAATTCTCACCGATTAAAGTCATCATCCATTTTCTGATTAATATTTTTTTACAATTAAATGTTTAATTTATGACATGGCAACATATTAGATGAAACTATAGAACCCTCAAGTAGAAAATTGACGAGTGAAACTTATAAATCAAAGTGATACAACATTTAGTTGCTATTATATTATGCAAATAAAAGATGAAACTGATAAATCAAGCTAAGTGTCATGAAAAAGATTTATGTTTTTTGCTATCCTAGTGTCAAATGATTATTGCTCTATTTTGCAAATCCAAAAAAATTATTGTTTTGTGGAAAGGGATATTTCCATCAACCAAATGAAGACAATTTCAAAGAAAGCAACACTTTCGGCATATGAAATCTAATTATAATAATGACATCTTATTAGTTTTTCTTTTGATGAATGACATCTTATTAGTTAAATATAAAATATTTATGTTTTTTTTTCTTATAACAAAATATAGACCTACTCGTAAAAAAAATTCAAATTTTTACGGATAGCTACAATTAAATTAAAGTTTTTAATTTTATAATAATGTCCTGATTTTATCATTACACTGCAATTCTAACCATTTTTTAATCAATTTAACATTTTAAATCTTTCATCTTAGTACAATATATATTTGTTTTATTTGATTTTAATAATTTTAAATTTTTTATTTCAACCACTAAAAATTAGAAAATTTAGAATTAAATTTTAATGTATTTCAATTTTTTTAAGATTAAAAGTTAAATTTTTTAAAAATAAATTTTGCTAATTATAGAATTAGTATAAAAATTCAACTGAAAATTGAAAAAAATTTCAAATAGATTAAAAGGTGTTGATTAAAATTACAATGAATGATAAAATCAGGACAATATAATATTAATTAAAAAATTCGATTTAAATTACCAAACACACACAAATATTTAGATTCTCTATTGTTTAGGCCTAAAATATAGAAAAGCAACCGCGAGCATATTTATACAAATAGCATTCTAAATTTACGTATTTCTATAAAAAGCACACTTACATATGCCCTCAAATCTATGGCCCGCCAGTGTGGACTTGACTTGGATGGTTAAAGCACTTTTAAGTGTACTAGTTTTGCATTACGTGCTACGCACGTGGCTCGTAATGTGACTCCTCAATTTAATTCGTTATTATTATATCAATTCATTTTATTTTATTGCCAATATGTT
Source organism: Mercurialis annua (assembly GCF_937616625.2). Taxonomy (NCBI): domain Eukaryota; kingdom Viridiplantae; phylum Streptophyta; class Magnoliopsida; order Malpighiales; family Euphorbiaceae; genus Mercurialis; species Mercurialis annua. The sequence goes on along the minus strand of NC_065570.1, from coordinate 4,469,371 downwards.
AAATTAGTTAAGAGTTTTTGTTAGAAACAAAAAAAATTATATGATGAAATTTGGCTTTATATGATTTTTCAGAATAGTAATTTTTAATAGTTAACTAAAGAGAATCAAAAATAATTTATCAAACCCTAATCGATGTTCTATACTAACCATTTCAATGCTCAATTTCTTTTTAACAAATTTGTTTATTGGCATTACACCCTAATTTAAATTAGTACGTATTGAACAATTTTTACTTGTTTGGTGGAATATTTTTCCATATGTAAAGGAAATTGCAATTGCACGAATTCAAAAATTTAAGACCTGAAGGTGTTGTCCAAACACAATATAGGCTATATTTATTTAGTATCCTAATTACATTATAACTCTAATACTAATTAAATATCTAATTTAATTATAGTCAGTTAGCAAATTACTAAAACATCTAATTAACTAATAAATTAGAAAGGGCTATTAGGTAAAAGTGCCTGTCCCCCCCCCCATCCGTGCTTTTATATATAGTATAGATTAAAAAATTGTGGGTCTAAAATCCGTCGTAACTAACAATCAACAATTTTGGCCTTACTTGGTTAGAGGTAAGTTAACTAGAGAAGTAGAACTTCCTGGAAAGTGATAAAAAAATTACTTTATTCATTTTGTATGTTATATTTTTTAGGAAGTTGGTAGTCAAACTTTCGCTTGACTAGGGAAATAACTTCTTTAGTAAAACCTAGTTAAATTGTACTTGCCTACATAAATAGATATAAAATACAAAAATATTTTTATGTTTAATTGTTTTAATTATTTATTAAGGGTATTATTGTCTTTACCGTTGAATGTATACAAATAAAAAACAATATATCTGGAAAGTCGAAAAACAAATCAAGTAGAATATTTCTTACTTCCCTAGTAATTAAGTTCATGAGTAATTAACTTTCCGGAAAGTTATTTTCCGGAAAAGTGTATAGATTCGAAGAAAGCGAGGCCTGAAACTCTAAAAGTCGATTATCTTTGATTAAAAAATTAAAAAATTTAGGGCCCATATCTTATTCTTCAGTTGATTAATCCAAACAACAATCCGGTTTAAATAGCGGCCCATGGCCCATAGTTCGAGTTCTCTTTGCATCGTTAACAACGAAAGCTCCAAGAACCAAACCAACCTTCAAAAATCCAAAAACACAAAAAAACGATCGATTTCTTCAAAGTTTTCAATTACTTGGCAATACCCATTTCAAATAATTAATTTAATTGTATAGTAACTGTGTGTTTGTGGAATTTCTTGAGCTACAATGCATTCTACCATCAAAATTGGGTCATCCATCACTTTACCCATTTCTTCTTCATTAAAACTTAATCCACATAACCAAAATAATGCTAATTATGGGTTTAATTCATGTGGAAACCGTTTCACTTTGAAAATTAGTGCAATTGGTCCTAATGGCTCTGCTTCTTCTCCTTCACATGAGGTCAATTTTTTTTTTTAATGTTTATGATTGTTACTGCTAATTGTTTATCTATGCTTTTAGTTTGTTAGTACACCAAGCTCAAGCTGCTTATATGTGCATGTTTCTGTTCAAATTAAATAAATTAATTAAATGCTTATCTTGGCACGGACACGGGCAGATGGGATACTTGGATACGGACATGGACATTGAAAAATAGTGTTATTTTAAGGTTTCCTATGTAAAATGTGAACTTTCGGTGTCCGGCAAAACGGGACACGTTAATTTAATGAAGTGCCCGGGCTTCCTAGCTTATCTTAATTAGCAAAAAATTATGAGGAATATTGAAGTAAATGAATATGACAGTTCATCATTTTAAGTGGATTTTAACTTATGGAGATTTTTTTATTGTAAATTTGCTCATTGTTTGGATGTTGTTATTTCCTTAATGAGTGGAAATGGTGAACTCTTTTGATATGGCAGTCAGAATCGAGGGCAGTGGGAGATTCACATAGACGAAGAAGCAGCCTTGAATCTCTGTTTTGTTATGACAAACCTATACCAGAAGAGATAATTGAGAAGCCAGTTGGTGTATCTTTAGCTGAGAAAGCAATTGGAGATAATTCTCGATGCGATTATTGTCAGGCCAAAGGTGCAGTTCTTTGTGCCACTTGTTCTGGTTCAGGCTTGTATGTAGATTCCATAATGGAGAGCCAGGGTATCATTGTCAAAGTTCGCTGCCTAGGTAAATTTGCTTCTTTTCAGATAGTATTTACCAGCCTACATTGAATGATCTCATGTTGTTTAGTATCTTGCCTGGTTGCCCCCCACTTTAGTCAAATATCACCAGGTCGACCCCTGGCTTATATGATTACCATCTAGGTTCTGCATAAAGTGTGAACTGTACCTTTATAATGCTGGAATCAAGTTAAATGACCCTGATAACGGGATTGACTTATAACTAAGAGCAATTGGTGTGTGTATTTATTTAGGTGTTTTTTAACATAATGATATTAAGCTACATCTATGACTTTTCTCACTTCTTGTTTTCTGTCTTAGAAATCTGCTGTAAATTTAGTGCTTTTCAAATTTTGACTATTTGCCACATTCTAAGAATAATCTGTGTATCCCGTTATCTTTTCTCGGCGGATGTTGTTATGATTTAGGAATTAAAATTGTACTGCTATGAGAAAATTATCAGATGGAAAAAACTATGTGGTTATTAAAAGTAGTGGTTGCTTCGTTTGAAACTATGCTACTACATATAATGTTTATGGTGGAGTATATTGGAGATAGGCCTTGCTTGTTATTTTTGAATCCCTATTTTGGGAAGGTTCAGTTTTCCTCTTTGTAAGAGAAGTATTGGGGCGGCTTGATTGTTGGTCATCTTGATTTACTTAATCAAGGTAACTTTTATAATGTGATATTTGTGGCTTGTTAGGTTGTGGAGGAACAGGTAACATTATGTGCTCGGACTGTGGCGGTCGTGGTCATCTTGGACCCAAATGATCTGCATGGTTTGCATTTCTTCCTTGGATTTTGTCGTAGTTTTCTTTGTTGTAACATTTACATGTCAAAGCTCACATTTGTTGTAGCTATATAGCCTTGAGATATTGTATGTTTTGATTATATGCAAAAGTCCCATGTATTTGATTATTCCACTATGATTCATGCCTCATTTATTTGTTGAATGGTTCTATCTGCATTTACGTGTGAACAAACTATCAACCTTTTTTCTAGCATTTCCATCTGTTTATTCAGTTAGTAAGTAGAAACAAATTTGATGCTCATGAATTTGCTCTTAATTCTTATGAACAACAAATATTATTCATGAAAATGACTTCAAAATCATTGCTGGACAGAAGTTTATATTAACTGCTAATATTTAGCCTATGCGTCATTGTTACATACTCATTTTTGGCCTGATACATGGTGGGATTTTTATATGACCATAATATATGCGTTGGTACGGATGAGGTCGATTGTTTTTGAAGATTATCTGCATCAACAATTGGAAGACAAGTAATGAAACAGAAAACATACACAGATAAAAAAATTAAAAGGAAAAAGTTGGAGATATAAAAGAAGATCACTATCATTTACAACTAGATGTCACTCTCAAACCACAAGTTAAAACTTTCACAAATTTACATGTTAAGAATCATTTGATCATACTATCGTTAGGGCAGTGTTTCTGGTAAAATGTATAATAGATTCACTCATTGCTGTATGGCATTAGTAATTATGCTATAGTCTATTCCAGGATTGTTAAGCCCCATTTCTCTGAAGCTCTTGAATTCGTACTGGAATAGTTGGGTCGAATCTTAGGCTTTGTGGATTTTCTGCATAAGCCACGTAGTAAGCTGATATGCATGCTTGTGGCCACGCCATTGCAATCCGACACTGAGGAACACAAACATACACATAAAAATTAGGTTAGTTTACAATCTCTTAAATATGTTCGATTTTAAGTTATTGGTGGCCTCTTACCGTGAAATAGCCTATCAAGAAGGCGTAAATCGACACTTCGGTTGCATAGCTCTTATGAACAGCAAGTGTCCATATTCCTCCAACCAGGGAGCATACAGCACCTCCTGCAATACCTGATAGGAAGCAGAACGACCCAGTAAGGTCAGAATTGATTAGGGATTCCATTCCGGTGTTCCTAAACATCTCCCATGTATCCATGGATGCCTGCACGATCCCCTTGTGATAAACCCCTACATGCACAAAACCCCATCTATTCCCATAGGTCACTAATGTTGAAGCTACAGCAGAGTAGCAGTTAGCGCAAGAAAACATGAACTCATCTGTACCCCCTGCAACTAGTTTCATCGCTCGTGCAGAGCCACAAATTACTGTAAGAAAAGGGACAGTAGCAGAGCCTATCGATATACTTCCTGTCAAGTGTTTGATTGTGTCTCTTAGAGCAACTCTTGTGTCCATATCAGCCCCAACTGAAAAATTTATGTACTTGATGTGAGCAATTATAACATGCAATGTGTTTCTTATAACTTGCATAGTCCATATCAGGCTTAGCAGGATCATCAATGTGAAGATTATATCTATTTCAGTTCCAGTAATGGTGGCGCCGCCGATCCCACACACCAAGAAACCAGAATAAAGAATGCTCGCAAGGATCGAAACGATGACCATTATAGTAGTTCCTGTGGGAGGGAAAGCTGTAGAAACAGATAGAATCTTGATGGCATAACCGAACCTCGGATTTACCCAGCAAGCATAAAGGGATTGAAGGACGGCGAAAACAACTGCGACAGAACCTATTGCTAGACCCGGAGCAGAGCCGATCAGTACAAGTAGTATTCCTACAGCACATGTTAGCAGAGGACTAAACCAGAATGCTGCTTTGAAAGCTGTTGAGGGGTACCGGAGTGTGATCCATTGCCATGTAAAGGCCAAAAATCCGGAACTTCCAGTTGCAGCCAGCAATGGTGGATACCATTTATTGGGGTGGAAGTTGTGACTACGGAAAGAGAGGAGGCCACGGATGGTGAGGACGATCACTAGAATTGCGGTTAGGATTAAATGTGCAAGAAACACGACTCTAAAGAGCCTCTGGCTGAATGGCTGTGCCGCCACTGTTGCAGTTTCGTTCTGGAGTCTTGAGTTTTGAACCTACAAGCAAATGAAAAGAAGCAGTTTGATCATTAGAAATTCAAGAAAATGAGGAAAAAGGACCAAGAAACAAGAAACGAAAACGGGTTTCTTGAATCTTGATGAGGAATTTACAGAAATTCTTGAATCTTGACGGAGAAGGAAAATAAAATGCAGAAACTGAAAAACAAGAATTAGGGTTCAAGAAAGAACCTTAAGTCTATTTTCTTGAAGTTGAGTAAGGTAATTCTGCATATTATTAGCACTAGAACTGGAGTTTTTATTTCTTTCCATCTGACAGCAACACTCTCAAAAAAACAATTTTCTCGGGTTTTCTTTCACTTTCTTTCTTGCCAACCACGGTTTGACTAACTTCAGATTTATTTATATTTTCTTGAAGAAACATAGTAATCTCCTTGAACAAGTCAGTCTGTAGCTATATATATGGCATCTCTAAAGAATCCTTAAAAAATGCATGAAAATAGCCGAGTCCTACTCCTCTCACATCTCTTTTCAAGTTTCAAACTAATCACGTATTAGCTTGTGTGTTGATTTTGGTTTTGGTGATGTGGAATGATGATGTGGCAGTTTAAGAAGGTGGGGACAGGTCAGCATCGGTGACGTGTTAGAGAGGGTCATTTTTTGTCATTTTTTATGTGGTTAGTCCTCTTATGATTTGGTTGAGCTTCTTCAACTGTAATATTAATATAGAGGTATGTTTGTTAGGTTCAACTACTAACTAACTTGTGGTTCTTTTGCTTGTGATACTATTGATTATTGGATATATTAAACTTGCTAGTTTTACCAGCAAAATTTAATGTTATTATTATTCAGTGCTTGTTTTGCATTTTTCTAGTGTGAAACAATTAAATGAATTATATTTCAAAGTTTTCAAGAGGGAGTTTTTGCTTTTTAGGATAATTTTTACCAAAGGTTTCCAAACTTTACTCTCTCCCTTAACTGTATTTAAAGTTTAAAACGTATGCCAATAATCCTCACACTCAAATTTATATATCAACCGCTCATATTGTTTACATTTCTCAACACTGTTTGTTTTTGGTATATCGCGAGTGTAGAAAATTTATTAGCTAAAAAAATATCCAAAGAAAAAATGGAAAAATGAAAGTTAGTTGGCGTTAAATAAAACTGAAAATTAAGTGTTGAATATAATAATTGCTGAATTTTTTAAGTACTGAAGTAAATAAATCCGTTTGAAAACTATAAATTTTAAAAAGTATAAAATTAATAATTTACCTAATTAACCTTAGAACATTAATAGTTTTAAATCTTAACTATTAAATATTTTTAATAAACTATTTATACTATTCAAAGGACAAAATATATAATGCATGAACAAAAATTTATTATATATAATATTTATCGTGAATATAAATTTATAAATATAAAATTATAGACTTCAACAAAATTTAGTAATAAATACTATTAATACAATAAGTATCTAATGAGAAGAAGAAAATTCTAACCTGTAATACCAGTGTAAAGATGTCAATTTGATGTTTGAGAGTGCAATTGAAACCGAAAAGTCATAATTTGGGTAAAATTGGTGGTTTTGCAACGTGAGGGCGCAATTGACTTTGAGCTAAAAGGTGGGAGATTTTTAAGGGGATTACATATATATATATATTGAGAAATGAATTTGAAGAAAATATGATTTTGATGCGTAAAAAAAAACTTCACTTCAGGGTAAATTTTTGAGAACAATAGGGATATAAAAGTCAATTAAATAAAAAGTTTCTAAGGTTTTGTTCTTAAACATGTTAAGTAGAAATTATAAGTCAATTTTTTTAACTTATTGCTTTAAGTGGTTTTTGACTTAATTAAATAATTTAAGTTTTTATATTTTGGATTATCAAATCAACTTAAAATAATTAAGTGCTTAATACATTAATTTAAGCAATAAATTGGATTATCAAACAATTAGTATAAAAATAAATTTTAAAATATTATAACTTAAAAATGAAAAGATTAAGAATGAAGTATAAGGATTTATGAAATGGGACGATGACAAAACTACCTAATATTTTAAAAATATTTATAAAAGTGCCTGTAAACTTTTTTTATTTACAAAAATACGACTGATTTAAAATTAATTATAAAAGTACCAAAAAATGAAAATTAACTACAAAAGTACGATTTGTATAATGTCGGTATAACTATGGTATAATTTTGGAATATTAAAACTATAAATCAGATAATTTAAAAATAATATTTGGTTTATTATTGGTATAATTTCAGTATATTTTCGGTATATCGATTATAAATTTTTATATATATTTTCTATTTGATAACATGTATATTTTTTTTATATGTATTTTTTACTATAGTTGGTAATGAACTAGAGAATTTGTATATTGTTGGTATAATTTTAATATATTGTTAGGTTAATATTTAATATGCGATGTGGTGTAATGTTGATGTAATAATAAAATTTCAGTATATTTTGATGTGTACACTCTTGGTATACTGTTGGTATAATTTTGGTATATTATTGATTTAATTTTTAGTATACGATTTGATGTAATTTTGGTAAATTTTTATTTAATATTAATAAAATCTCAGTATGATAATGTTGGTATAATTTTGGTATAATTTTGATATAATGTTGATATAATGTTAGTTTATTAGTATACTGACATTATACCCATAGTATACACCGTATGTTTGATATTATTTTTTATTTTTTTGTATTTTTGTGAATATTATTAATATTTTTGTAAATGAAAAAAGTCAACATGTAGTTTTGTAATTATTTTTATTTTTTTTGGTAAATGGTGTAATTTCCTCAAAAAATAAAGGGTGATAAATATAGTAAAATTCCCTAGATTAAGCCCTTTAGTATTTTGGTTTTTGGATTAGATGATGGTTATTGCTCTTTGCTAGCAGCAAGTTCGGCCTTCTAAGACAATGTAGCCCAAATTAAGCCCACAATATTACAGGAATGAACTGAAGTCCAAGTAGGGATGGCAATGAGGAGGGGTAAGGACGGGAAGCCATCCCCATCCCCGTGTCTATGGAGAATTCCCATCTCCGTCCCCATTTAATTAATGGAGATAAAATTATCCCTGTCCCCATTCTCATGGTTTCTCCATTCCTATGGGGATCTCCGTTCCCCGTATAATTAAATTACACTTTATAAATAATTTCATTATTTTCATAAGATAGTTTTTTTAAAAGATAATTATCGAAAATACTATTATCTTTTATTATATTATATATTTATAACTAAATAGAAACTAAATAAAAAAATTAAGTTAAATTATTTAAAATTATAAATAATATACTAAAATTTATAATATAATATAAATATGTATAAATATAATCAGATCCTCATGGGGACGGGGATGGGGATCTCCATGGGGTGAGGACTATACTCCCCGTCCCCTCCCCATTCCCGTGGTTGGAGAATGATTTTTTCCCATCCCGTACCCATGGGGGTAATTGGTGAGATTCCTCGCCCTATTAGGGGCGGGCACTCACGGGAAACGGGAATCCTCTTTCCATTGCCATCCCTAAGTCCAAGTATTAAATGGAGAAAATTATCCTGATTATTGGCTTAGGCATTTTATTTTAATTTTTTTGGACCTCAAAAGCCGAAAGATAAAAAAACTCCATAATTTTTGATAATGGGCTTCAGTTTATTAAAAAAAAAAAAAAAAACTACTCTATGATAAATTTCATTTATAAAAATGTCAAATCCCTGTATAATATCAAACCTTTATGATTTTTATCAGTTACAACCTTTCAAAATTAACAAATATAATTTATTTTTTGCATATAATATTTTTTTTATATCCATTTTTAAACTGGTTTGATTTTTTTTATCGTGATAAAACCTTTAAATGTGACATAACATGTAAAATTTTGGTATTTTAGTGCGATTGAATATTTTTCAATCTTATATATGACCGCCATGTTGTCAATAAAACCAATTTTATTCATTACTAAATAAATAAAAATAGTAATTCATTAAGTAGTTATAAGTAGACAAAGTAATATTTATTTCTAAATTATAAAATAGCCATATAAGTCACAAAAATATAATTTACAAGTATTGTATATTCATTTTATTTTTAGTTAATTAAATTTTCAGTAGTAACACTAATTAATATCCTAAGTTAAATAAATTAAAATATATTTCTAAAATTATATTACTCTTTTCGCTATAGATTGATATAATAATTATACTTTTATATTTCAAATTAAAAAGAATTATTTGTTATTTAATTAACTAAATATCATATAAATTTATTAACTAAAATATTTAAATTATTTACCATGAGTATAAGATCATTATTTGATTTAAATAAAAATATATATGATATCTTTTATAGATAAATAAATAATAAAATACTATATATTAATACACGGACTAAATAATAAATATTTGTTATGGATAAAGTATGTAGTAGACAGTTTTGTGCCATTGAATTTCACATGTCATGGGCCAAAATTTTGTCAAAAACTACTATTTTCTTCCAAGTCCCTTTCCCAATATCTACGATCCGTTCCCCTCTCGAAGGAAATACCATACCAACTCGGTTTAAACACACCTAAAAACAGGAGTTTATTGTTTATATCGCAATTGAAGGCCTTTCCTTCAAAGCAAAACAAAGAAAAATGTAGAATTATAGAGGCTAAATCTATTTTGAGTGCTTAAAGTATGGGGTTTTTTATTATCTGATTCTTTATCTTTAATTTTGCCTTCCTGAGTCCCTGTTATTTCCATATGTTCATCAATTAAATTCTTAAATTTCTAATTTTTTAGCAGTTAGGTCCTTAAGTTTCTATTTTTTCAGCAATTTAGTCCTTAAACTTTTACTTTTTTCAACAACTGGGTTCTTCTTCCGTCCTTTAAATGACCCAATTGACTAAAGAAGAAGTTTAGGAATTGGAGAAGAAAAAATTATAGATGAGGGACCAGATAATAAAAATCATATAATTTAGGAATTCCAAAATAAGTTTAGCCAATTATATAATAAATCATCTATTAATTATATAACATTCGATATTATTAAATAAAATAATTTTATTGATACTTTTGTATTTAATAAAATTAAATATATTATAAAAATTATATTATTATACTCTATCTATTTCAATGTAATTGAAAATAATTTTTCAATATTATCTTTTTATATAATTATAATATATTAAATGTTATATTTTCTATTTTTTTCATTTGAACCGAGAGAAATAAATATTATCAATTGAAATAATACACATAAAGTAGATTGAAACAAACAAAATTAATTTTTTAAAAACATTATTTAATTTGTTTTAAAGTGAATTATAATAAATTAATAGTTTAAAAAAATTAAATACTGTACTTTTTTGGACGAGAAATACTATACTTAAATGTATATATAATAAGATTATACAAATATTTTGATAAGTTTAGTCTTTAACTAATATTAATAGTAATATTTTAATTTTTTCAAAAAATATTATAATAAAAATATTTTAATTTAAAAAAAAATGCTAATAGTTTAATTTTTATAAAATTTTAATTATTTTATAAAATCAAAAAACACATTATATTAATTAAAAGAAGATCTAACCCTCCACGCCACTTCTTGATTCCCACTCATCCCTTCTTTTAAAAACACCTTCACCTTCACTAACCACTTCAAACTAACTTTTTCATCTCCAATTTCTCTCCATTTCTTCACCTTCAAATTTTCCACTAACCCATGAAATGACAATCAAATTTCTCACCATTTTATTCATGGCAGCCTCTCTTCTCCTATCTTTATACTTCATACCCACAAAACTAACCACACCCATCTCAACATACTCACCACTAATCACCTTAAAGGACCAAAAACCCTACCCAGTAACTTTTGCTTACTTAATCTCAGCATCTAAAGGGGATTCAGAGAGGGTTATTAGAGTAATAAAAGCACTTTACCATCCTGGGAATTATTATTTGATTCATATGGATTCAGATGCAGAGGAACTTGAGCATAAAAAAGTTGCTGAATTTGTGTCTAAAGAACCGGTTTTTGAAGCTGTGGGGAATGTTTGGATGGTGGGAAAATCAAATTTGGTGACTTACAGAGGTCCTACTATGCTTGCTACTACTCTTCATGCCATGGCTATTTTGTTGAGGACTTGCCAATGGGATTGGTTTATTAATCTTAGTGCCTCTGATTATCCTTTGGTTACTCAAGATGGTATGGTGAGTGCCCTTTTTTTAATTTAATCTATTTTGTTTATCCGAGATAGAATCTAATTACGTTAGCAGTTAGTGGTTAGTAGTTAGAATTTTCGAGACTCGAAACTGAGACCTCATGAATTTGTTTGGTTTTGTTGTGTTTATCTCTGTTCTAATGTCATTTTTTTGGCCTGATTTTTAATGTGTAGATCTAATTGATGCATTTTCCAGCTTACCAAGGGATCTGAATTTCATACAGCACACTAGTCACTTAGGGTGGAAAGTGTAAAATCTCTTTTCTTTTGAATCTTATGTTTTTATTATAATTAATATTTTAGTAGTGTATATTGGCATTTCTAAGGTTGTTTTATAATGAATTTTGACAGGAATAAGAGAGCAAAGCCAATTATGATAGATCCAGGGCTTTACAGCCGAAACAAATCAGAAATTTGGTGGGTAATAAAACAAAGGAGTGTGCCCACTGCATTCAAGCTCTTTGCAGGTATTTTTATACTATTTATTATGAACAGGATCATGGTCATGATTCTGATAAGACATTGGCATCCATGTCCTCATAGTCATAAATTAACATTTAAGAATTTTGAGTATTTTAATCCAAACTGTATTAGTCGGTTCGGTTGGTTTTTCTGTTCGGTTATGTTTATATCACCGGTGAAATTATTTTAATTGTAGCCAATTAAAACAAAATAATTTCAATGTTCGAATGAAATTGACTACGGCTTAAATTAGTTATGATTAATACAGTTAAAAAGTTTAAATACAATAAATATTTTTGCTAAACGTTTGGGTTTGTTTGGTCGAAAGTCTTTTTTTATATATACATAATTGAAAATCAAATCAAACCAAACCATACTTTATGCTTTTGGCTAGCATGTGAAATCTCTGAAGTGAAGGGACAGCATGTTGATGATACTTAGCTTAAAGTTTAAATTTTTGATAATTAATAAAATTTCACGAGGTTTTTTGAGATTGAGACCTTATGTTGGGATGAATTTAAAAATTTATATTGACTTGTAACTAATAATATTATAGTTTGTCCTCACATCACATGATCTGATCTTTGCCGACAAAAAGTCACAAATTCCTCAAAATCTAAGGTCTTGATTTGAAGACAGTTACACTTGGCAGAACCAAGATTAAACCTTGTTAATTTATGCTTTGTATTTTTATTAAAGTAGGTCCAACTCATAATTTCATAATCTGGCTTTATATCAAAGTCTAGTGATGTTAGTTAGTTTGCTTCAAATGATAGTTTGATTAAGACTTTGTACCTAATTCATGCTAGAAATCCTAAACTATAAGCAGCATTCTTAGAAACAAAGTTACATTTCCATATCAAGATCAATTTGTACTAGTTAGGAACTTTAAGTTGTCATGTCTATTTGTGTGTCTACCATTTGCATAATAAATAGGGTATATGCTTAAATGTGATTAATTATCAAGGAACATATTATATCTAAAAATGGAGCAAACTTGCTCTATTTCTTTGCTATTTAAATTTTTTTTTTTCCTTATATATTTAGAAAAATTAATGTTTCCCGTGATATTTTAATTCTATATAACTGAACCCCCTTCCCCGTTGTAACGGGATTTTAATTTTTTATCACCTAAATGTTAAGGAGAAACACAATAATTTTAAAATGTAGAAAAAAAGCAGTAATCTTGATCTAATCTATACAATCAAGCATGTTATGGAATGGTGATAGCTCTTCTTCTAAAATATGTTTAAAAAAAGTTGTGGTTTATGAGTCATTGGGGAAATAATGTAGTGGGCAAGTGAAACTGTGAAAGAACCACATTCACCCTTGGATTTCTAGACAAGTCCTTGAATTAAATTAGACAGTTCCATAGTTTCATACATATGGGGCTGCATCACCTATAAAGCTCACATGTTAAAGCCTGCTTCATGTTGGGGATTGCATGTGCTATACTGCTTCTGTGGATAACCTTTTGGAATTACAACTCTATTTTATTTTATCTTCAAATATTTAATTACTTATTAAAGATTGAATTATAAACTTTTCGATCATAGAAGTTATGTTTCGAACACCATGTCAAATTATTAATAAACCTAAAAATTCAAATTGTTATAGTTTTATTATCTCTGACATGCTTGAAATAAAGTAGACTAAACGTACAATTTGCACTCTCATGTTGACTCGATTTTTAAATTGGCCTTTAATGATTTTTTTTTTGTTACAAACATATACCTAATGCTATAAAAAAATAACAATCTGGACCATCTTTTGATAGATTTTTATTTTACTGTTACTCATTCTGATGTGGCCAACATGTGGCATTGACAGAGGGTTCAATTTGTATTTTTTAGTAACGTCAAGTTTCATATAAAGATAAATCATTTATGTATATGCCATATATCGTCCACATCATAAAGGAGGGTCTAATCTATTATTTTGAGTAACGTTTGGTTATTACGGTCCAAATTAAAAATCGAACCAGGCGTAAGGGTCAAAAATGTGCATTTAGCCTCAGCTTTTCAAGAAGCTTTTCATCTATAGTTTTGTGGCTTGCTTGCTTATACATTCATGTAGTCTTATCTTAAATTACTCCAATAACCTTAGTTCTGAATTCCATTACATTGCTAATCAGGTTCAGCTTGGACAGTATTGTCAAGATCATTTGCTGAGTATAGTATAGTAGGTTGGGACAATCTCCCAAGAACTCTGCTCCTCTACTACACAAACTTTGTATCCTCACCTGAAGGCTACTTTCAAACACTTATATGCAATTCTCAAGACTACAAAAACACTACAGTCAATCATGATCTTCACTACATCACTTGGGATACACCTCCTAAGCAGCATCCAAGGTACCTTGGCCTTAAAGATTACAGAAGATCGATCCTCAGCAGCCGCCCGTTTGCAAGAAAGTTCAAGACAAATGATCCATTGCTCGACAAAATCGATCGCGAGCTTCTTAAGAGGTATAATGACAAGTTTTCTTATGGAGGTTGGTGTTTAGGAAATGGCAATAGACAGAAGTCATGTTCAGGTTTAGATTATGAGAAATATGGTGATTTGAAGCCTGGACCAGGTTCAAGAAGACTTAAAAGTTTGCTGGCTAAACTTGTTTCAGAAAAGAATTTCACAAAACGACAATGTAGATGATTTTTTTGCCTCTTTCTATTTGACAAAATGGCACGGGCTTGTTTTTAAGAGATTAGAATCCTTCTGATCACAAAAGCTAGCTGTTTGATATGCAACATAAAAGTATATATGTTCTAACGGTTGTGTCATGTCATTTGTGCAACAAACAAATAAAAAATCTGTAATGTTAGATTAATTAATGATAAAAAAATAAAAAAATAATTGAATATTCCACTATCGTACATGCTCATTGACTTGTTATAAAAAGAACGTGGTACAACTCTTGCATGGAGTAAACATTATGCTCTTAAACATGTTTGATGAGCTTTTATTACAAAGAAAAAAAATTACTAATTATAAAATGGATAATAATTTTGCGTGATTGTTGTGTCACGTCATCTATGCAACAAACTAATAAAATGTATGAAATATTGAAATCTTTAGCTATTATAAAGATCCGTGACACAACAATTGTGTGAAATAATTACTCCAATAACGTGACACAACAATTGCGTGAAATTATTACTCTAATAAAATAAAAGGTATTTAAAATCGTTGACCCCCAATTAAACTTTCGCTTCATAAACTACGGTTTTACCTTGGCGGGACTTATTTATAAATCACGAACTGCTTCATTGGCTCGATATGAAAGACTGTCAGCTTAGCAACTATGACTGGCAATTTAACGCAACATATCCTTAATTATTGAGTTGAAATGAAATTGATTCACATCAGTTGTATGCATTTATTTTGCCTTTTCTTTTCTATCTCTTGTTCTTTAGGTGTTGGCTAAGCTACCTCAAGATTCAAATATACTATACGTTATCAAAGACTTGCTCATCTAACGGTAACCTTCCTCAAATTGGCAAGTCAAATTCCTTTCACCAACTTTACATCGGGCCCCTTAATTAAATGCACACAATATTAAGTCCACCGCCCCATAAAATAAATGTATAACGGTCACTTTTTTTTCCACTTTTTCCATACCAACACTACCAACTTTCTACTAGGCTCTTGGCTCTATTCAAAATAAATCAAATAAATTACTAACTTATTAAAACAATAACTTATTAATGCATTACATGAAACAATAAAAACAGCAGCATTACAGTATTTGATCTGACAGAGATGGTAGCCGCCGGAAAAAGTTGACGGACACAGACGGCATGTCGTCGCGGAACCTTGGGTGGCGGAAGTAATAGAATCCCGCCCCTAGCACAAACACCTTAAATGGTACAACATAAAATAACAATGAAGCAAATAAGCAAAACACCACAAAAATACCAGTTGCTCTCGGATCCCTCCAGCTAAACAATGCTTCCAAACGTTCTCCTTGGGCTGCCAAATCTCCTAAAAGTGTCTGGGCCCTGCCCGATAAAGCCCGAAGACGATCGTATCTAATACGAACCACATCAGCAGATCGTGTGGTGGGAAATCCATCAAACTCCTCATCTAGCTCATCTGGACCCACAACATCAACATACGAAACCCTCGGATCCATATTGTGTGGGACCCTTTGGCGATAACGGAATCTGAACGCTAAAATCAAGAAGGCGTACATGAATACGGTGGGGAGCAATAGATGTGGACATAACACAACAGCTATAACCAAGATATGAACTAGAATACTTGTCGGAGGGTGCGCCCACGTGCGAATCCCGTCAAGCCAACGCGCCAATGTAGCGGCGCGTGTGAGACACCCAACGACTCTGAACCAATTAGCCTTACTTCTCCTCATGCTCCACATATGCGTGTCGCTGTCCAGCATGAACTGAACCACTTCTTGACCCAATGGTGGCTCGGACCGGGCGAGCCGAGCCGTGACTATACGCATAGCTGTATGGCGCAGTATGTCTTGTTGAGCTGGACCTAATGGTCGTATGTAGTGCATTCTAGGTAGCATCGGTGTGGTGTAGGCTTGGATTATGTTTATCCATGATGAACATGTGAATCGAACGGCTATCTCAATTTCTCCCATTTTTTTGGCTCCACTTGGTAGTAACACAGTAAGTGAATATGAAGTTAGGTACACCCGATTAGTATCCAGTGTGGACAATCTTATTCTTATTTTCCCAACTCTGATATCTTTCCCTGGCTTTCCATTGTCAAACACGCCAATAGTCAACACTGTGCAGGGATCGTATACATCCCATGTGTACTGCTCATTCCACCTAGGATTAAACCGGTCGATGATCGTACGGGTACGAACCCATTTGGGCCCATATTTAGCAACCACGTAAGCATCCGTAGTGCCACGTGTACCATCCTTGGTTTTAACCGGCAGTAAATTAGTAGCTCCTCGAATGCCAACTTCTAGTAACCCAATAGGAGCTTTAGCTAACTGTTTAGCGGCGGCTCTAACATCGCTAGTCACGTGAGCAGCCTCATCAAGCACGTGATAGCCGCCTTCTAAACATACTCTCACGTGTATTCTACCTGTGTACGGCCTCTTCTCATCACCAACCAAATTAAACCATCTTGATTTCGGCTCCGTACGATCATCACTCCGCCGTTCGATGCTTGCCATCTGTATCTTAGCGTTCCCAACTGACTGTCCATTAATCACATCCTCTACTGTCACTACTAAAAACGGCTCAAACGGTTCAGCCGCCACAAATACCAAATCTTCATTCCACGTAGGATTAGCTGAGCTGGATGAGCCTGACCCAACAGAAGTCCTACCCGTTTTAAAAACCTGCGGGCCCAGCTGAGCTTTAACATACAGCTCAGGATTACGAGCCTTAGGTTCGGTAACCGAAGGCAGCTGCAAATCTTGGGTTTGGATAACCGTTAATCTCAAATACCAAAGCTTCGGCGACAAGTATACTTTCGCTCGGGTCTCGGGTATTAACCCACCCGAATCCGATTGCCAAGCCTCCTGAAACGCTTCATCCGCTTGAGTACCGATCCAAACAGCAAGCATGACGTCATTTCCCGGCGATTTCTCCGACTCTAAACTGTACCACTGTGGAGCTAAAGGACTATCTGGTGGTACACGCTTTGGAACTTCTTGTAAATCAAACGACACCGTACCAAGACAATTCTCAGTTTTCTCATCATTTTCTTTTTTCTCTTCTGTCCAAACAGAAACTTCAAGTGAAGACGAATTTAATCCTTCTTTATCGAATGCGAAAACCTGATCCCAATCTTTATCGCTCTCACTCTTGGTTTTGATACTATGCGTGCCGATCACAAGCTTCGCATATGTGGGATGATTCGATGAGTTTGATCTCTTCGCTTTTAGAACACGAACATATAGAAAGGGCATGCGATCAACCAGATCGTAAGCGCTTCGGCTACGATCGCTTGATAGTGATCGTAGCTCGAGGTTGCTGATCGTGAGATCGGATGTTTTACCATTTTCTACTACGTTATTGTTGTCCTTCTGCTGCTGTATTGTTTTTTCACTGTGAGCTAACGGTGGATTCTCCACCTCTACTGGTGGCGGAGGAGGTGGTGGTGTTACTGCTGCTGCTGGCTCTGGTGGTGGATTCACCGTCTCCGGTTTCTTTTCTTTGTCCTCTTGTGGTGGCGCCGGTGGATTTGGCTTCTCTTCTTTCTTATCTTCTGTACTTGCAGTGTCTACACTCTTAGCCTCTTCTTTTTTCTCTTCAGGCTTATCTTCTTTTTTCACCTCCGTCTCTGGTTTTACTTCACTATTCTCAGGTGCTTTCTCATCAGCCGGTGCTACCGCCGCCGCCGCCTCAGGTTTTTTCTCATCCGGCACAGCCGGTGGATCTTCATCAATATAATAAACTTTCAACCCAAGCTCACCTTTAATCTGAGAAAAAACACTCCGTTTCTCCAACGGATAATACACCAGAGACTCCGACCCGGACTTAACAAATCCACTACCGGCAATCTTAACTTTGCCGAGAAAAGTACTGCGTTTACCCGTCTTTTTATCGTTATAAAGAATAACTTCCAAAATTTCGTCCGCCATGGAGTCATTATCATGAACAAGAAACTCAAGCTTTTCTTCCCACTCAGGATTCAGATCTCGAAACTTTGTCTTCGTTCTCCGCCGCTGTCCGTCGTAGTCAACAATCGCGTAAGCGCTTGCTGTACCTTGACCGTCTTTCGGCATTAAATTCTTTGCGTTGCAAACTTCGACGATTAGTTTTCTAGAGGAAGTTTCTGCCATTTTTTTTTGTTTGAAGTCAGTGAGTCAGTACAGGTTGGTGAATTAGAGTGTTAGTTTGAATTTCAGAGAAGAAAATGAGAGAGAAGTGGAAAAGGAGATGATAGAAAAGTGTTTGATGTGTGAGAGTGAGATGGCCAGTAATGTGGTGTTTTTAAAAGAGGTGAGGGGGGAGCGTGGACATGTCAGCAAAAACACGTAGGATTACAGAGTGAGGTGGCAGCGTGCCTGGTGCTGAGTTTTCTGATTTTTGGCAATTGTTTAAGGTACTAATTAATTAATTTATGATTGGTTAATTACCAAATTAATTTGCTGTTTACTTTTGTGTTACTGATTTTGCTCAATTTGAATGACAAATAGAATCATGAACTTACTGCATGTTTGGGTAATGATATTTGTGTGGAAAGATGGAAAACACAAGAATTGCATTTTGTACAGTCAAATTGAAATTGTGTGACTGTTTCTTGCTTTTTTTTTCTTATTGGGATTAGGTAGAACTATATCACAATATCCTGCAGCAATTGTGTTTGATTGCATACTTAATTAATTACTATATTATAGCTTATTCATTGTTTTGATTGGGAATAATCATATTTTTAGTGTTTTAGGAAAATTCTTACCTAGGTTAATTGGAATCAAGTATGGATTATACATAATTTAATCCACTTTTTAAATGTTGGGATTCAATTGAAAATAAAATAAATAGAAAATTATTATGAAGAACACCAGATATGACATAACAACATTTTTGGCTATTTTATTTGAAAATGAAACGACGTAATTCTCAACTTCTATTTCTGTCAACAGTTTATTTTTTCCATTCATTTTTAGTGTTAGTCAATGGAGTCAATACTAAACAAAAAAAAACTAAATTTCAATTCATAGAAAAATAATATTGTAATTTATGAATTTAATGACTTAATAAATTTAATTTAATTTATTTGTATTTTTAATATTTTATTTTATTTTAAGTTTTAAATATTATATTTTAAAAAAAAGTAATAGTTTTTAAAACTAAAATTATTGAAAACTACAAAAAAAATCAAAAAAATTAAGAATTTAAAAAACACTAAAAAAATAAAATTGAATACGTTAACTCGTTTAATTTAGTCATATAACTTAGTTGACTAATTTAATGGGCAAAAAAACTAAACTAAGTGGAGAACTATATTGTTATATTTTTAAATAGAATGAATTAAATTGTAAATTATGACATGTGTTAGGATATTCATAATGACTTGCTCTAAAATAAAATAAGGAGTTTCAAGCAAACTTATATAAAAATTGAAGGTCCAATTTGTACTTTTGTACCTTTTCTAATATCCCCGTACAATTTGATTCCCAACATAGTTTAGTTTTTTCTCAAAGCCAACATAGTTTAACAATTATCCTTAATAAGTAACAAAAATAATGTGCAGAAAATATAAGCAATAAAGTATTGAAGAAATCGGCAAAGAATCATTTTTGGTAAATAGAAATAGTGGCAGAGAAGATGGGAATTACCATGTGTAGTTAATAACATATTCAGAAGATTCGCATAAAATTCAGTTAATATTTTGGATTTTACATTTACATTCTTAATGAAAAGCAAGTGGTCTCTCTGCAAAAATGAACGTTGCTTTGTTGTGGTGCTTCTTTTATGCAAAAATGTCAGTCACCGAAAGAGATTTAATACTAACTTTTTAAAGGATAGTACAAATTAATTCATCCCCATGCACGGATCTGACTCAAATGTTTTTATATTTTAATTAAACCAATTCATATATATATAGTGGGATGCCACGTGCATGGTTATTTCTTGTTGTTTTTCTAATGCTAATACTGCTCTTATTTAACGTTCATTTATGTTTAGTAAGCAACACCTGATCTTTATTACGAGAATCCCATGTTTAAAGGTTGGTGTTCTATTCTAATCAATTTGCATTTTCTTATTACTACTTTTTAAAAAGAATTAAGCGATGCTTAAGATCCATGCATTCATTCATTATTCCAAAAATATTTGATAGCTTCGCAGTAACCTTCATGTCAAATTTGTGGTATCTAATGCTAAACTAAATTAACTTGTACTAATTTATATTTTTGACTAAACTCGATGAAAATTATGTTATTAAGGGGATGTTTGATTTAGTTTTTCGATAGAGTTTTTATCTTTTACTCTCTCCGTTCCAATAGAGTTTTCCACTTCGAGAAATATTTTTGTCCCAAAATTCTTGTCCACTTTCAAAATGTTACTAATTTTTACACTCAATTTTTCTAGATTATCCCTATTTAAAATCCACCAATGAGTAAATTGAAAATAAATTGCAAGTAGACCCTATATTAAATAGGGTATAACAAGAAAAGTAATTATTTTTTTACAAAATTCATAAACAATAATTGCTTTTCTTAACTGTGTGATAAAGGCAATTTGGACAACTCTATTGGAACGGAGGGAATACTTTTCAAAAAGCTCCACTAAAAGATTTGAGATTTTTTAAGAGTTTTTTATAAGTTTTTGAACTCCCAACAACTACTGTTGGAAAAACTCCATTTTAAAACTTTTTGTCAACAATTGATAGCTGTTTAATATTTTAAATTATTTAGACAAAATTACTTATATTAGAATATATTGTTTCTTTAATATATAACATTATTTAAATATTTAATTATTTATAAATTATATAAAATTATTTTATTTATATTAAAACAACTATAATTTTAAATTTTTTAAAATAAATTATAAATTTATCAAAAAATATCTGAATAAGTTTAGATTAAATGTTACTTAAAAAAAGGAGTTTTCATTGCGAGGATGAAATAAGAATTAAGTAAAGGACTTCCTGGTACGTGCCGGTGATACAGACTTCCAAGTGTGCATAATGAAGGGCTACAAGACTGTCGGTTTTTATGCTCTATGCTACTGTTCGCATGGACAATTTCCATACTCGTCTTTGAATTTATAGATGGGTTCTGTACGGATTGATGCTTTAACCGGTTCGGTCTGAAAAGTTGAACAGGGTTTAATTAAACTAAACTAAAATATTAACGTGAAGATTAAGAAACCCATGCGCGATTAATATTTAAACTACTACTGCTCCTAATTTAACCAACCGCGGGGTTGAAGATAGAAAAGCGCAGTCTTTGAAGTTGTATTTTTGTTGATTGATTTGAGTTGTGCCGAATACAAACCTAAAACTAGCTATTTATACGAGATAAACCCTAAAATAAAAAACCTTATATAATGAGATACAATCTCTTATATTAATAAATACTAAACTAGATAACTAAAATAATGATAAAATAAGATAATAACTAAAAAAAGATAAATACTAAGTTAAGATAAGAATAAAATGATATTGATGGCTTTTGAGTTTAAAAACCTAAATTAGCGCATACGATTTTTTTTGAACTAGTGTAAACAACTATATAATTGTAATTTAAGTTTGTTTATATAAAGAGCAAATTACTATAAAGTCCCTGAGATATATTATAATTAACAGTTTGATACCCCTTATTTTAAAAGTCTATTTGTCTCTCAGTTTTAATTCATTTAATAATTAGATCCCTCTGTTAATTTCGATACTTATTTTCAAACGATTTGGTACCCCATCTTTAGTTTTGTGAACGATTTGATCCCTCACTTTTAGTTTTATTAAAAGATTTGGTCCCTCACTTTTAAACAATTTAGTACCTAAGTTTCAATCCGTTAAACGATTTAGTCCCTCAAATTAACAGAAGGATCTCTCAGCTCACAGAATTAAAACTGAGGGACCATTAAGTAGACTTTTCAAACAAGAAGTATCAAACTGTTAATTATGGTATATCTCATGGCCTCTAAGTAATTTGCTCTAAGATAAACGGCAATTGGATGGCATATTTGGTAGCCAAATGAACTCTAGACAACCTCTAACCCAATTGACGCAGTTAAATAAGAGGCTTTCTAAGTTGATTTTTTATTGTCAAAAGATAAAATTTCATTTTATGAAATAAAGCGACTTCAATAGTCTCATAAAGGAGTAGGCATTTGGTCGGTTCGGTCGAGATCTAACCAACACCCCCTTAAATTAACTGTTCGATCGAATAGCCAAAACTAAACCAACTGAATAATTTTTTTATCGAAAACCGAACCGACCAAATAGATTGGCGAATTCAGTCGGTTTAGTTAACTGAGAAGATTATGAAGAAAAATTCAAAAAAATTTAAAAAATAAATTTTTTGATTAATTCAGCCAGTTTAGTTAATTTAGATAATTTAAAATTCAAACTTAACTGATAACGGAATACCAATTTTTTTATATAAAAATCGAATTAATCGAATTGACCATTTTAACCAAGTCGAACCGACCAAAATTCATCGGTTCGGTTAGTTAATTCGGTCGGTCAATTTTTTTCTCACCCCTAGTCTCAAATCTAATCACGATATTTAGATTAGATATCACACCAAACCTTCTAAGGGCTTTTAAGTTATTTAGAGTCATTCACAAACAATAACTCTAATAATAGATCTAGCCAAAAAAATACAAATCTTAAAGATTACAACAATCAAAGTTATACATCTAGTAATCTAAAAAATTAAAATCAGTTGCAAACATTTTAACTTGTAAATTTAAGTTTCCAACTCGCTGGAATGTACCAGAGGTATCGAGTAGGATGTTACAGACGCCGGAGGAACGCCAAAAACGTCAAAGGAACGCCAAAGACGCAAAAAGATGTTGTAACCGTTGGAAAGACTCTAAAGCGCCGGAAAATTATAAAAAGAATAACAACGACTAAACAAAATACATTTGGAGCAGATAAAACTAAAAAAACTACAAAAATCAACAAAAGGAAAGATTTATGGTTAAAAAAGTATTTATTAAGATTTAATTATAATTAATTAGGATTTAATTAGAGTAAATTATAATCTATTAGAAACTCACTATTCAATTAAGATGTCACGTCAGGATAGGGAGGTTTTGTGCCAAGTTGAGGGGTAAAGTGATAGTTTGTTTAATTCTTAATAGAACATTACCATATTAAACCGCTAAAACCCGGTTTATCCAAAAAGTTCGATAAATCCTGGTTTGCTGAAACTTCAGACTCTTCTTTCTCCTCCGCTGCTAATGACCGCCACCATCGCCTCTCCCAATTTTTCCTCGGCTGCCACCGTAACCACAACCCTAGCCTCTTCCTTTCTCTTTGTCGTCTTCTTCTATACCGCAGCCGTCACAAGACCATAAGGATTTCATCTTCTTCGATTTGGTTCCCTCCACTCTACAATTTTTAAGGAAGTTCCAGAATCTTCTCATCTTCCTAGTGAAGCTTCTGCAGTCTGCTACAGGTAGTTTTTCTCTTTGTTTTTAAATTATTGCTCTATTTATTAGTGATAATTAGTTGATTTTGGGAGATGAGGCATATTGATTCAACTTGTCGACTATCTAAGTAATTAATTTTTAGAATTAGCAGCTTGGCTTCCGTTTGCTGGGCGTCACAATATCAAAATCTAGAAATAATTAATATTAAAGGAAAATGAAAAACAATATATATTTTATTCGGCCTAATGGTAAAAAAAACTCAAACCTCTAAATTTGTTGCAATCTTATCCAAACCTTTTAATTTTTATAATAATATTCAAATTGCATTTTTTTGTTGCAATAATAGTCAAATTGATGGCTAAACTTGTTGTTTTCAATTAAAATATTAATTTATTATTATTTTTTGATGTATAATAATATAGTAAAAGTCCCAAGAAATGGCAAAAAATTCAAAAAAAAATCACATAAAAAATGCAATTTGACTGTTATTGTAACAAAATAATGCAATTTGGATATTATTGCAAAACTTAAAAAATTTGGATAAATTTTCAACAAATCGTAAAGGTTTAAGTTTTTTTTGCCATTAAGCCATTTTATTACTAAAATTTTTATATATGTAATTTTATATTAATAAGATTTTCTTCGAATAATTACCATAACCCTCACGAGGCTATGTCATAATTACTATGATACATTTTTTTAATAGAAATATGCAATTTAAATTATTTAACTAATTTCCGTTATGCTGTCAAGAATTTAATTGCTAAAAATAAAGTTCAATCTAATTTTTGTAACTTATTTTTCATATAATAAGTATAAAATTTTAAAATTTATATTGTACAATTGTAATAATTTTTTGATAATTTAAAAATTACTTACACGTAATTTTTTTTTAAAAATTAGTATAAAATTTCTAAAATATGTTTTTATCATGTATTTCGTCCTAATCCTACATGGATTATTCCACTAATTTTTAATTAGTTTAGTGCTAAGTATAATTAGGTTCTTACTAGTTTATAACTCTTATAAATTAGTTTAATTGAATTCCGTTTTCAACTTAGATCAAATTTCGAGATATGCTAGTATCTATATCAAATTCGATCTTTCATAAAACAATCAGTTACACACCCTATTGTGTGTGACTAACTAGGTCCACATCTAGATGGCAATGAGAGACATAAGAAACGACTTTCTTGTGTGTTTTTTGATAGATTTTCACAATGTTACGGTTATTTTTAAGATTTGAAATACATGAAGTGCTTACAAGATACATAGACTATACGTGAGGGTCATTTTTGCTCCTTTCCCCTATTTTTAATAATCAAGTCCTTAATGACATCAACATTTTTACGGAAGAAAAAATAGTTAAATAATTTTAATATTAAGCATATACTTACGTTTTAAAAAAATTACAAACTCAATTTTCTGCAGCTTTGTCATATAGCACCCAGTTACAATTGTTTACTTTTTTCTTGAAAATAAATTAAGAAACTTTTATATTAACTGAGGAATAAAAGCAGTTATAAGAGAATGTTCAGGGTAAACTTGATGATGTGACAAAAGGAAAAGAGGTCTATGTTATAATCATAAACGTTTTAATCGCAGATCTGCATTATAAACCTATAAATGGTGAATTAAATACTGCGCATGAACTAATATAAAACTTGATTCTTCAAGAAACGTGTAAATTAAAAACTTGAACCATCACAAAAAATTGATGAAACCAATATATATGTTCGGGTGGAGAGAACGGAATGATCCGGTCAGAAACCAAAGATCACCACCTCACCACCTCAAAATCAAAGCGGCGGTCAGTTTTTGGAAGTGAAAAATTTGGTGGTGGAAGAGAGAAGCTAGAGGTTTTACTTATATTTAGTTGTTTACCTTATTTTGCTTACTTACCCAAAATTAAATCAAAATTCCCAAATCCCCAAGCCTTAAACCCTAAACCCACTCTCTCTATTATCTTATTTTTCGTTTTCTTTTTCTTGAGAAAGCAAAATTTAAATCCTTTAATTGTCAGTGTTTTTTTTTGAAGTTAACTTGCAGTTCTTTGCTAAAACATGGTGTATTGTAAATCATGTGCTAAAGATGTTCTTGGGGTTCGAGACGCAGATGGTCTCTTGTAAGAAATCTTTGTTTTTGTTTATTTGATTTAGAGTTTAAGTTTCCAATTTTAAATTGTGTTCATGAGGATAAATGCTTTTACTTATTATGTTTTCAGATCATGCGGTAGATGTGGCAGAGTTTTGAAATTTGATAATTATTCCGAGGAAGTTACATTTGTGAAAAATAAGTCCGGCCAGGTATATATTATGTTTATCTTTTTTTTTGTCCCTCAACTATTTGCTGGTTGTTGATAAACCGAGATCTTTATGGGCCAATTGAGATAAGCTCGCACATGTTTTACGTGTTGAGAACATGTGCTTATCTTTTTGATTTTAGTATGTTTTCGAGAATAAATTGGAGATGGTTGATCTTTAATTGAAGTATGAGATGAACTTGTTTTAACAGCTGGTGAAACATGTACTATAGAAGAATTTTTTCTCCATAAACTTATTTAGTAACTAAGTAGCACATAAATTATGAACTGTACTGTATTTATGAGCCAACCACACCGAGAAAAGAAAATGTGCGAGTGTGTGCTGTTCCAACAGTAAATCCCTGTTCTGTCTGTAAGTTGGTTGCCAGTACAATCTTGCAAGAATTTCTTTCTTTTGATGGTTCTTGTTTACTGTAGCCGGTAATAAACAAGTTGCTTAAGAAATATGCAAACTTATAGATGTTATGTGCTGTTCCCTGTAAGTAATCATTTATGTTACTCTCCTTAACACAGTGAAGTGAACATGCTCTGCAATACTTTGGTTTATGTCTTATCTCTCTGTTCCTTCCCATAATATTCATTTCCGTGTTGTTTGCAGAGCTCGGTGGGAGGAAAGTTGGTGAGGAGTGTTGAAAATGAAAATTTTTCAAGACAAAGGTTATATGATAGAGGTGTGCTTTGTTTTCTGCTATTATAGGCTCACTCAAATGAATTTGATCTTGAATTGAAGCCAAACATTCATAATAACTCTCCTTTTCATATGTGGAGATTTTTGTATGCTCTAGTAAGCTCAAACTCAAAGAGTTTGCTTAAGTGATAGAATTTTTTCTTAGATTGGTATAACTATTACCTGAAGTGGCTTATGCCAATTTTCACTATACCAAGCACCGTTGGTAACACAGAGCTTTTAGTTTTGAATGGTTTCTCTTAGGAATTAGGACTTTTATTTTATCAAATTGAAGGCTAATTTACGAATCAATGTTTTTATTTGGGTCTTCTCATTTGGAATTTTGATGATTGAACAAAGCTTATGCATTAATTGTTGGTTTATATTTTATGTATGTTCTCTATTAGACTACTTACACCTTTTATGTTCATTTTTTAAGATAAATTAAATGTTTATATAGTCTTTTGTTTTTCCTTTTTGAGGATCATTCAGTCCTATGTTCTTATATTTATAACTTTCAGTGATACTTATTGATTGTTCACGAATAGAATGTTGTTAAAATTCCTTAAATCTTGTTTTGTTTGAAGGTTTGATATATGCATGGAATATCTAGAGATGATTGTTGCATTCATATAATGTTCTCGCTGCTAACTTTTGTTCTTGAGGCAGCGTATGATGATATGATATACATAAAGAATGGCTTGGAAATGGGTGAGAATGTTGCTATAGTTGACCAAGCTATGGTGTATTATCGGGTATGTTGTCCTAATCATAATTTGCTGCTAGATACATTTGTTTTGAGAAAAAAAAGCATCAAGGTTTTTTATTTGTTATGTGAAGATAGCGGTTGAGCGAAATTTCACTAAGGGGCGTAGAACAGAACAAGTGCAGGCTGCTTGTCTTTACATTGCATGTCGGTATGGAACCCATAACTCCACTCTAATTGTTCAAATCCTTTGTCGTCAAGAATTCTTAAATATTTAATATCTGAAAAATCAAATTTCTTGTTATTGATTCCCATAGTAAGAAATAGGTAGAATAAGGGTTGGTTATGTTTGTCTGTGGCTGTGGCAGGTTTTTCCTTATGTTGCCCTCATTTTCTTTTCCTTTTTTATTGCCACCGCTATACTTAGCAACATTCATTAGGTAGCTTCTTATATTGTTGATAGCAAAAGATGTACACTAGGTAAAACAATTGTACCTTGTTCTGTTGTGAGATTATTGTCGGCTGCAAATTTGCTGGCATTTTCTCTACAGGAAGATTTGTTGTTTTTTTGTCATTTACTGTGTCTGAAGATGCAAATTTCTATGATGGCCATTTAGATTTTTCTCAAAATTTGATTTTGAAACATGTGACAGTTGTGAACGCCTTTCTAGGTCTGGCTAGTGAAAATAATTATTTTGAATGCAAAGGATTAGCCTTTAAAAGTAAAAGTTGATTTTTAGTTTATTTGTTCTCTTAAATTAACTAGAAAGGTCAAATCTTTAAAATTTCGGTGGACTCGATTGAGATGAATGCAAACACCGTTATATGCCACAGTTAAAAACTTTTTTCCAGTTCTTGAGTAAAGTGACAGGCCATCTCGTATCTTACATCTCAAATTGATGTTTCCTTGCTTTCTGACAAAAAAGAGAAGTTCAAATGAGTTTCTGTGCCCCCAGATTGATTCGGTTTTGTGACCAGTAGCTATATTTTTTAAAATAGAATTTAGGTATTATGATATATAATAATAAATATCTTGAATCTTATTTGCAGGGAGAACAGAAAGCCATATCTTCTCATTGACTTTTCGAATTTCTTGAAAATTAATATGTAAGGAACCTTATTCTCTTCCAAGAAAATTCCAGCTAATTATCATTTTCTGGCTATTGCATTTGAAGTTGTATTTCCATGTTTCTTATTTAGATATTGTTTGCAGTTATGTGCTAGGTGCTGTTTTCTTACAGCTTTGCAAAGTATTGAATCTTACAGAGCATCCCATTTGTCAGAAACTTCTTGATCCATCCATTTTCATTCATAAATATACAGCTAGTAAGTATTTGAGGCTCGAATGCCATTTGATGATATGCCGTCTTATGTTTCATGTTGTGAGTTATGCGCCCCTTTAATAACTTGCAGGACTAGAATTATTTTGTTCTGTAGACAGACAATTTATCTGTACATTCGTTATAAATATCCCCATAGTATATGCTACTTTTATCTGAGAGATAAAAATTATAATGTATAAAAATTTCAATACTTGATATTATCTTATGATTATTTCGAGAGAAATTATAGATTTATCTCACCAATATTCAGTTGCGGTTGTAATACGGACAATTATTTTGTAGGTCTAGCAGGTGGCAAAAATAAGGATATTTCTGATGCAGCACTAACCATTATAGCTAGCATGAATCGTGATTGGATTCAGGTATTGTATTCAGTATCATTTGTTGAATCATTGAAATTGTTTTATGTTTCCTTTGTCAATAATCTGTGGTATTCGCTTTCTGACGGAGCTTGAAATTTGCTTGCAGACTGGGAGAAGACCCAGTGGGTTATGGGGTGCAGCGTTATATATAGCTGCACTTTCACATGGTCTAACTTGTACTAAATTAGACATTGTAAGCGAGCACTGCTTAATTTGATTGAAATATTATTCATTGCAGTACTATGCTTTCTTGTCCTGATTAACACGCTGCTTAAGTTAATTGGGGGTGAAAATAGAATCTTCATTTGTCAGTAATTTTTGATGTTGGCAGTGTAGGTTAATATGTTGTTGACAGCTCTTTCATTGATTTGAGGTTTATAAACAATATATATGCTGTTTGATCCGTCTGTATGTTGCATTACCTCTATCTCGTTTTGCTAATTTTATTTAGCTTTCGAGTTCATCAGCACCTGACGTTTTTATGTGATAAAGTGCTAATTGTTTCACAGTTAGAACGGGTCCATGTTTGTGAAGCAACACTCTCAAAGCGTTTGATAGAATTTGAGAATACAGAGTCTGGGAGCTTAACGGTATGTTTCTTGAAGCGTTTCTAGGTTAATTGGCCAGATTTGACCTGTGTAATTGACCATTATTATGATTACACTATAAAATGCTGCTTGCTTGGCTGGGGCTTGGATTAAATGTAAATAAAAAGTAATGTATTGTGAAGAAAATTTTGGGTATAAATCCTGTGGCTGCTAGAAAAATTTAATAAAATAAATAAGGCAACTTTTTTTGTGTCCTCTAGAGCTAGCTATTTTCTTTCTGATCTCATCTTCCTTTATATAAGTACTGTGCGTTATATTAGTAATTATATTATCTTTTGTGCAATTAGATGGAAGAAATTATTGCAAAGGCAGAAGAGCTTAGGGAAAATTCAACAGATCTGTCAAGTTCTATGTTGAAGCCATCAAAAACGGAAGAGCTACTTTGTCAACACAAGGGTACTAGTAGAGCTCCTTTGGCCTACGGACTCTGTCATGAGTGTTATGAGTATGTGAGTCCTCATCCTTATCTAGCATTCTGGATTTTTTCCTTTCTTGTATTCAGCTTTAAATCTGGCAATTTTTTTACTTCAGTTCATAGGATTTGATGGTGGATCAGATCCTCCAGCTTTCCAGCGTGCTGAGAGGAAAAGGAAGGATAATCTATCTTCTATAAACAATGATCATGGCTCAAATTCGGTCAGTAGAATACCCTTTGGGGTTTCTTATAGTTTATTTGAAGTTTCTATAATTCCATTAACAAACTGTTCTTTGCATACATATGTTCAAGATTATAATGTTTGCTTCCTCATTTGACTTGATTTAATATTTAAGAGTCATGCTATCTAGCAGTTCAATCTTGCAATTGTTAGCTTGAGAAACTCAATCTTATAATTCCTTTTGCGGGTTACGGCATTTGATACCTCCAGAGGTCAAACTTTGTTTATGCTACTTTCTTGATCTGCAATAATAGCTTCTTAGTCATGTTCAAGCAAGTAATTTCAGTTCTTCCACTAACTCCTAGTTTATGTTATGTCAACATCAAATTGGTATTAGGGAGTCATCTTAAAGTAACTCTTTCTTCCGTTTCTTCTGTTTTTCATTTATCTGCTACTTTCTTGTGTTCCCTTTAGCTTGATAAAGAGTTGCACAGCCAGCGCGTTGATATAGATGAAAGACCGGTATTGAAAGAGCCAGTAGGCACAGGTATCTTTTTCCCTTGGAAACCATACTATAGGTGGCCCATTTGCTACAGTGTTTAGTAATTGAGATTGATGTTCTAGGCGAAGCTGCTCCGCGTGTTCCTACTGATGATGGTGATTATGGTAACTTGCATGAAGATGAAGATATGAGCTCCAAAGCTCTTGATGAATCCGGCAACTTTTCAGATATTGATGATGCTGAGGTAAATGTTTTGACATTGATAGACTTTTCTTTTTTCTGCTTCTGTTATTCATATCGCAACCTGTATGAAACTCAATTCGCCTAGTTACCCTTGTTGAGCATTTATCGACTAGCTTTACTTGGGATATGAATAACGTTGGACAGTAGTGCATTTTAGTAACAAGAAAACACAAACATAAATGTGATGCACTTGTAGCTTTAAAAATTAAATGTCGTATACACAAATTCTGTTGTAAGATGGGGAATTAGTTTCTTAACATTTAAAATTCTCTATGTATTTATTTTAACGTCCCTGCCTAGTTACCCTTGTTGAGCTTTGGATTTTTTGTTTTCTCTTACTTGTTTTAAACAAGATATTTAGCATTCTTCTGTGCAAATGTTGAGAGTTCATTCAAGAATCCATTTTTGCCTTTGTGCAGTCATAAGTGAGCATACCCCTCTCTCCTATTCTGTCCAGCAGAAAGGGGATAAAAAAATATTTTCTTTTCCTCTAATCTTGGGTCTTAACATGTTTGCTATTACCATCATCAGTCACTTCTCTTCTGCTTTTTTGTTTTCTTCAGAATGTTCACTTTCCTTTAATAATCAGTTTCCATTACTTTGTGCTCATATGAATTGTTTATTCTCTAACCTTAGCTTTTCTGATGGCAGCCCCTAGCCCATTTACAATCTGTAATCTGTTTAGCATTTGTCATTTGCATGATTGAGTTTTAACTATGTATCTATTAATCGGATAGATAAATTGCTTGTTTCATTGTATTATGTTTATGACGTTGACTCATCGGGATATTGGAACATTTTTAGGTTGATGGCTACCTTCACAACGAGGAGGAGGTGCAGTTCAAAAGGATCATTTGGGAAGAAATGAATCGGGAGTATCTTGAGGTACTCAAATCATGTTTTGAATTCGGTATCTCATTTATCTATTTTCTCGATTCTAGTTTCCCGCCATAAAGTCTGCTAGCATGTTTCATGAACTAATTTTGAAAAGGCATGAGATGATTTTGTGGGGTTATTATGACTCTTCAGGTTAGCTAACTGATATGAAACTGCAGATCTCAATTGCATACATCGGTAAACCATGTTCTGAATAACATATTGCATATCCAATTTATGATCTTTGAAAAAACATCACCTTCCTTTTTTAGATTTTTTCTTTTATTTTTTTCCCTCATAATTTGATGAAGTTTTGCATCTTGTTATGCTAGTTTGTCCTTTTCGTAATTCCTTGGTTACCCTGGTCCGGGGCTTTTCATGTAATAACAAAGGACCAGCTTGCTGATGAGATGATTTCCCTGATTTTGCAAGTATAGCTTTTAATTAATCTGAAATTCTTGCAAATTGGTTACTATTTACAGGAACAGGCAGCTAAAGAAGCAGTCGCAGCAGCTGCTAAGGAAGCGTGGGAGGCAAAATTCAAGGATTGCCCAGAGAAAATGGAAGCTGCAAGGGAGCTCGAAGCAGCTGTTGCAGCAGCTGTAGCAAAAACTAAAAAGGTAATTTCATGGTTATTCATTAGATAATGTATCTGGAATCCTATACGTGCTTCAGTTACCAACAAGGTTGAATGTACAAATTTCAAAATATGCTTTCGTCTCTTTGTTTTGAGAAAAAGGGTCTTCCTTATGGCAGAAGAAGCTAGAAATGTTCGCTGAAAGAAACACAGTTTTCATTGTTAAATATATGTTTAGTCTTCTTCTGTTATTCTTTGTAAAAGTAGTTGTCTTAATGGGCTCTCTTGAAATTTTCAAATAGATGTGGAAACTCTGCACATGTTATAGCTCCTTGATGCCTGTGGCCTGAGACCATCTCCCCGAAACAATTCTTTGTAACAATTAATTGCATCTGGTCTCTGTTCTCTTGATCCAGATATATACAAATGTAAATAGAAGAAAAATGATTCTCGAGGATGAAATTTAATTGATTAGCCTCTATGATTAAAGAAACATGTCAAGTGTCTCTCACCTGGGAAATAACTAAAGAAAATAATGTCAAAATTAACCTAATTTTTCTTTATTACCTACCAAGTACCAACTTAGAACTTTTGATCTCCACAAACTTACTGGTATTAGTGTCCATTTCTTCTGAAAGCTTCTGTTTTCTTTTTGTATGTAAATGTTATAGGAGAAGCAAC
This sequence comes from Mercurialis annua, assembly GCF_937616625.2. NCBI lineage: Eukaryota > Viridiplantae > Streptophyta > Magnoliopsida > Malpighiales > Euphorbiaceae > Mercurialis > Mercurialis annua. The sequence continues at coordinate 4,436,138 of NC_065570.1, read as the reverse complement.
AAAAGCGAGCTGCAGAAGCAAAAAACTCAGTTCCTCCGCAGTCTGCTTCAGAAGCTGCTCGTCAAATGCTGACAAAGAAGGTGACAAAACTAGGATTCAATACAGAGTGTGTTTATAATTCGATGCTCATAAGTATGGAAAAAGTACAAGAGATGACATCCCTGAATTATAGGGACAGTAAAAATTTACTAATTACAGTTATAAACAAATCATATCCTCTGATCTCAGCTGAATAATATAACTATGGTATGTATCTACAAATATATGACAAGCAAGGAAAGTTGACAATCTAAGCAACTAAAGGAAGTTGACAGCTATTGTTGACAGAAGGTACTTGCATGGGACACATGGAAGCTTATAGCTAAAGTTGACTATTGGTTAGAAACGCAGAACAAAAATATCTATAATATAAGATTTTATAGTCTCACCTTTGAAAGATACATATAGTCTGGGATCATAAGTGGAAATAATCTGGATGCCTCTAATATGCTTGTGGAATAAATGCTTTATTCTCTAACCGTATTGCATTTTTGTGAAAAAACTAAGCATGATTGTTCTGCAGAGACTCAGTTCGAAGATCAACTATGACGCATTGGAGAAACTCTTTGATGAACGCGTAAGTTTTCTTTTTATCCCTTTCTTTCTTGTAGTATGTAATCGTAAAATGCCCTTCTATTCAAATTTAATTGCTTAGTCTTACTTTCTCTTGCATTTACCTTGATTGAAGATTCCATTCTGTGCTCTAACCTCTATTGTCACAGATTACTGGATATAAAGGCAAACTGTATGGCACATGTAACTGGCTGTTTATTTCAGCCGACAGACACTGTTAATTTTCTATATCATTGTATCTTATGAACCAAATTTTCAGACTACTAGTAAATATAATTTTTTTATTGAGAATAGCATACAGATCTGCCCTTTGCCTTATAAGTTCAGTTGATGACTTATATCTATATTCTTGTTTTGTGAGATTTTTTCTTTCTGCCTCGCAGGGCCCTGAGGGTGCAAAGAAACAACGATCTGATGCTGATGACAAACTTCCTGAAACAGAAGACAAAAATGATGATTTGGGGCCAGATGATCAAAATGCAAATGAGGATGAAGAGGATGCCGAAACGTATAATATTAATAATAATAATTATGATTATAACTATGATTTTCAGGACGAGGATGATTACAGTTTTGATGACACATAGCCGGGTATACAGTTAACTGTTCCTCTTAACATTCTTTTTAATATTCTTCAGAAGAAGCTGGGGAGGAGAGGAGCACAATATTCTTTTAATATATTATTTTATTTATTTATTTTTGGCAAAATATATAATTTTGATTTTCTATGTTAGGCGATTTTTTTAGCTTGGACTTTAATGTTCTTTTTTTTTTAAATGGTACATTAACGTTATAAAAAATATAACAAAATGGACTCCAACAATTTTTTTTTCTACCGTTATCTTCGTTGACGTGGACGATATATGGCATACATGTGGGACCTGTTTCAATTAGAACATGAATGCTTTTTTTTTTTTTGAAAATTAGGCTATGTTTGATTCATGGAATGGAATAGAATATTTATTCTTTAGGAATGGAATGCGTATTCTTTGCTTTTTGGGATGAATACTTAGTCCACAAAATCATAGAACATAGTTAAAAGTAAAAAATAGTTATTCTCTATGAATAATTGTTCCATTCGGCACATATTTCATGAACCAAACATAGTCTAAATGTTATAAAAAATTACAAATGGGGCCCTCATTCAATTCCACGTGTATGCCATGCATTGTCCATGTCAGCATGTGTAACGGTGAAAATAAATCCGTTAAAAAGATGGTCCATTTTGTCATTTTTTGATAATGTTGGCTAGCACTTGCAATAAAAAAATATCGTTAAGGTCCAAGATAAAATAGAGCCAAACATAAGAATCCAATTGTACATTAGCTTTTTTTTACTGTTAATAAACTCCTATTATTTCTATGAACGTTTAAATCAATATTGCTCTTGGTAGCTGTTTTGAGCTACTCTTTTTTGTAGATATAATTAGGGGTTTGCAGTTTTCGGTTAAAATCGGATAATTTTTGGTTATAATTTCTTCAAAGAAACAGTTAAGGTTTACTATACTATAGTAAATATATATGTACATAATAGGTAGAACAGTATCAATTTGTTTTCTTTGTATCAGTGGTTAAGTGCTGCTTTGTTTCTGCATTTGTATTTTGGTTCTTGATCATGTTTTGGAATCCGCTACTGATTGTTGCCGTTTTCATGTTCAATTACGATCAGTAGCGGATTCCAAAACATTTTATGAGGTGAACAAGATAATAATAAAAATTTATACTAAAAATTAAATAAAAAAATATATTGATAGTTGATACTTTTAAATTTTACCTTGCTTCTTAATCTACCATATCAGTTATCTTTTTTTTTTTGTGACGAGTATGCACTCTACTGAGCCGAAACTCAATATCATTGTCAAATCCCGGGATGCGGACCGCCCGCAAGCCCACATACCTGGTTTAGACCACTAGACCAAACTCGTGCGAGCAATATTAGTCATCTTTCTCAATATATGTTAGTAAGGGATCACTTAAAATTGATCAACAATTCGATTGTGCGGCTGAATTTTTGCAATCTTTATAGTAAGAGTACTCACTCCACAATTGCAATTGAAATTAATAAAACAAGAGTTATAGCTATGATATACACAATATGTCTTCTTGTGCTCACCGATTTCATAATATATAAGAAGATTAATTTCATGCAAGTTTTTGATGTGGATTTTTTTTTAACACGTTGAAGACCTTCATTGAAAATAAATAAATTATTACGGTCCAAATTTAAAACCGAATCAAATATGAGGGTCCAATAAGTATATTTAATTAGTTTATTTTAACCCAATCTGATGTGGTTTTTGTTAGGGTTTTTAATGACGGGTGGGGAAGCAGTTACGTCTCTCTATTAAAACGACTTATTTTCAAAAAAATATATAAATTAATAGGACATAAAGGCGGGAGATGTTTTAATTCCGTGATTCTCAATTTTCTTATACTTTCCAAAATCAAATCAAAATTCTCAAATCCTTAAGCCCTAAACCCTAATTTCACTCTCTCTATTATCCTGCTTGCAAAAATATGGTGTTTTGTAAATCATGTCATGAAGATGCTCCTGGATTTCGAGACACTACTGGCATCTTGTAAGTTCTATTTCTTTCGTATTTTTTCATAATTTAAATTGGTCAGTTAATCGAATTGAATCGCATTACATTGAAATTTTAAGTCTGTGCTTTTTGTTTATTTGTTTGATTTAGAATTCAAGTCTGCAATTTTAATTGTGTTCATGAGAGGCTAATGCTTTTACTTATCATGTTTTCAGATCATGCGGTAGATGTGGCAGAGTTTTTAAATTTGATAATTATTCCGAGGAACCTACATTTGGGAAAGATAAATTCGGCCAGGTATATATTTATAACTATTTGTTGGTTGTTGATAATCCGATATTTTTATCGGTCGCACATGTTGACAGCATGTGCTTGTCTTTTTGATATTAGTTATGTTTTTGAGAATAAATTGGAGATGGTTGAGCTTTAATTGAAGTATGATATGAACTTGTTTTAACAGCTTGTGGAACATGTACTACAGAAGAATTTTTTCTCCGTAAAATTATTTAGTAACTAAGTAGCACATACATTACGAATCCTACTGTATTTCTGAGCCAACCATAATGAGAAAAGAAAATTTGTGAGTTATGCTGTTCCAACAGTAAATCTCTGTTCTATCTGTCAGTTGGTTACAGTCTCGCAAGTATTTGTTTCTTTGTTATGATTCTTGTTTACTTTAGTAAGTAATTAACAAGCTGTTTCGAGAAATATGCAAACCTACAGATGCTATGTGCTGTTCGCTATATAGTCATTTATGCGATTCTTTGGTTTATGTCTTATTTGTCTGTTCCTTCCCATATTCATTTCCGTTTTATTTGCAGATCTCGGTGGGAACACAAAGGGTGCCGAGTATTGAAACTGAAAACTTTTCAAGGCAGAGGTTATATGACAGAGGTGTGCTTTGTTGTGTTCTATTATTGGCCTACTCGAGTGAATTTGTTCATGAATAAAGCCAAACATTCATAATAACTCTCCTTTTTATATGTGGAGATTTTTAAATACTCTAATAAGCTCAAAGAGTTTCTTTAAGTGATAGAATAATATGGATTTGAGAAACATTGGTTGTTGGTGTATGAAAATGACGATTTTTAAACGGCGTGATTAAAATAAGAAAACGTGTAAAGTTGGTGAATTTTTATGACATTAACCCGAAAGTTTATGTATCGATTGTAGGTTTATATTTTAAGTAGGTTCTCTATTAGACTACTCACATCTTATAGGTTTTTTCCCCTTAAATATAAATTTAATTTTTATGTAATCTTTTATTTTGCCTTTTTAAGGATCATTGATTTGGTCATGCACATGTCCTATGCTCTTATAGTTATAACTTTTAGTAATCCTTAATGATTGTTTATGAATGGAATGCTGTTTAAACTCCTTGAATCTTGTTTTGTGCGAAGGTCTGAAATATGCATGAAATATCTAGAGATGACAGTTGTATCCATATAATGTTCTTGCTGCTAACTTTCATTCTTGAGGCAGCTTATGATGATATGAAAGACATAAAAAATGGATTGGAAATGGGTGAGAATGTTGCTATCGTTGACGAAGCTATGGTGTATTATCGGGTATGTTTTCCTATTCATAATTTTGCTGCTAGATACATTTGTTTTGTTTTGGAAAAAACATTAAGGTTTTTTTTTTATGTTATGTGAAGATAGCGGTTGAGCGAAATTTCACCAAGGGGCGTAGAACAGAACAAGTGCAGGCTGCTTGTCTTTACATTGCATGTCGGTATGGAACCTATAACTCCTTTCTAATTGTTCAAATCCTTTGTCGTCCGTGATTCTCATATATCTAATAGGCCTACTAGCAAATTATTTCCAAACCTTTGCGTCTTGCTGCAATTTTAGCCAAACTTTTAAACTTTTAATGTTCTAATTTTAACATTTCGTTGCAATTCAGCCGTTTTTTTCAAGGAATTGTTTTTTTTTTCCAATCCTCACCTCAATACAATACTTATAAGCATTATTTTGCTTTTATGGTCATTTTTAGCTTCAAACTCGTTTTTTTTCTTCAACCAACGAAAAGTTAGAGAATTTAGAATAGATTCTTAAAGTTTGTTTTTTTATTTTTTAATGTTATAAGTTAAATTTTAAAATTCTGAAAATGAGTTTTGCTAATTACGGAGTTAATTTTTAAATTGATTCGGTTAGATTCTTAATGTTTTTGATAGAAAAAGATGTACACTAGGTGAAATGATTGTACTTGTTCTTCTGCTATGAGATTATTGTCGGCTGCACTTTTGCTGCCATCATCTGTACAAGAAAATTTGTTATTTTTTTATCATTTACTGTGGCTGAGGATGCAAACTTCCATGACAAGGCCATTTAGTTATTCCTTTAAATTTGATTTTGAAGCATGTGACCGTTGCAAATGCATTTCTAGGTCTGGCTAGTGAAGATAATGATTTTGAATGCAAGAGATTTGCCTTTAAAGTAAAAGTTGATATGTAGTCTATATGATCCCTTCAAATCACTAGAAAGATCAAATCTTAAATATTTTGGTGGACTCACTTGAGATGAATGCAAACACCATTACATCCCACAGTAATTATTTTTTTCTTCCAATTCTGGAGTATAGTGATTGGCCATCTCATAGCTTACATCTCAAATTGATATTTCCTTGCTTTCTGAGGAAAAAGAGAAGCTCAAAAGAGTTCTTTTGTCCCCAGATTGATTCGGTTTTATGACTAGTAGCTGTAGTTTTTTGAAATAGGATCTAGGTATTATGATATATACCAATAAAGCTCTTGAATCTTATTTGCAGGGAGAACAGAAAGCCATATCTTCTCATCGACTTTTCAAATTTCTTGAGAATTAATATGTAAGGAACCTCATTCTCTTACGAGAAAAATTTCAGCTCATTATCATTTTTTTGCTCTTGCATTTGAAGTAGTATTGCCATGTTTCTTATTTAGACATTGTTTGCAGTTATGTGCTAGGTGCTGTTTTCTTACAGCTTTGCAAAGTTTTGAATCTTACAGAGCATCCCATTTGCCAGAAACTTCTTGATCCATCCATTTTCATTCATAAATATACTGCCAGTAAGTATCTAAAGCTTCAATGCCATTTGATGATATGCCATCTTATGTTTCATGCTGCGAGTTATGTGCCCCTTTGATAAGTCGCAGGACTAGAATTATTTTGTTCTGTATACGAACAATTTATGTACACGTGTAATAAATATCACCATAGTAAATTCTACTTTTAATCTGAGTGATAAAAAAATATAATGTAGAAAAATTTTAAGACTTGATATTCTTTTTAATTATGACCAGAGAAATTATAGATCTATCTTACCAGTAATTAATTGTGGCTGTAATAAGGACAATAATTTTGTAGGTCTATCGGGAGGCAAAAATAAGGATATTTCTGATGCAGCACTCACCATTATAGCTAGCATGAATCGTGATTGGATTCAGGTGTTGTATTTTGTATTCAGTATTATTTGTTGAAACATTGAAATTGTTTTTGGTTTTGTTTGTCAATAACCTTTGGTATTTAAGTCTTTCTGATAATGCTTGAAATTTGCTTGCAGACGGGGAGAAGGCCCAGTGGGTTATGGGGTGCAGCGTTATATATAGCTGCACTTTCACATGGTCTAACTTGTACTAAATTAGACATTGTAAGCGAGCACTGTTTAATTTGATGGAAATATTATTAATTGCAGTAGTATGCTTTCTTGTCCTAATTAAGATGCTTGCTTAAGTTAATTGGGGTGACAATAGAATCTTCATTTGTTGTAATATTTGATATTGGCAGTGTAGGTTAATATGTTGGTGACAGCTCTTTTATATATTTGGGGTCTATAAACAATTTATATGTTGTTTGATCCGTTCGCATGTTGCATTACCTCTCAAACTTTGCCAAGTTTATTTACCTTTCGAGCTCTTCTGCACCTGGCATTTTTATGTGATGAAGTGCTAATTGTTTCGCAGTTAGAACGGGTCCATGTTTGTGAAGCGACACTCTCAAAGCGTTTGATAGAATTTGAGAATACAGAGTCTGGGAGCTTAACGGTATGTATATTGAAGCATTACTAGGTTAGTTGGCCAGATTTGACCTGTGTAATTAACCATTATTATGATTACACTATAAAATGCTGCCTGCTTGACTGGGGCTTGGATCAAATGTTAATGAAAATTAATATATTATGAAGACAAACTTGCGTATAAATTCTAAAGTTTATGTGGCTGCTAGAAAAATTTGATGAAATAAAGGCAATTTTTTTGTGTCATCTAGTGCTAGCTACTTTCTCTCCGACCTCATCTTCCTTTTTATAAGTTCTGTGTGTTATATTAGAAATTATATTATCTTTTGTGCAATTAGATGGAAGAAATTATTGCAAAGGCAGAAGAGCTTAGGGAAAATTCAACAGATCTGTCAAGTTCTATGTTGAAGCCATCAAACTCGAAAGGGCTACTTTGTCAACACAAGGGTACGAAGAGAGCTCCTTTGGCCTGTGGACTTTGTCATGAGTGTTATGAGTATGTGAGTCCTCATCCTGTTCTAGCATTCTTTTTTTTTTCCTTTCTTGCATTCAGCTTTAAATCTGGCAATTCTTACTTCAGTTCATAGGATTTGATGGTGGATCAGATCCTCCAGCTTTCCAGCTTGCTGAGAGGAAAAGGAAGGATAATCTATCTGCTATAAACAATGATCATGTCTCAAATTCAGTCAGTAAAATACGCTTCTTGGGTTTCTTATATTTTATTTGAAGTTTCTATAATTCCATTAACAAACTATTCTTTGCATACTTATGTTCAAGATCATATTGTTTGCTTCCTCATTTGACTTGATATAATATTTAAGAATCATGTTTTTTGTTTGGAATTCATCTAACAGCTCAATTTTGCAATTGTTAGCTTGAGAAACCCGAATTTATAATTCCTTTTGTGGGTTATGGCATTTGATACCTCCAGAGGTCAAACTTTGTTTATGATACTATCTTGATCTGCAATAATAGCCTCTTAGTCATGTTCTAGCAAGTAATTTCAGTTCATTTATAGATATGGGGACTTTTTTTTATGTTCTTCCGCTAATTCCTTGTTAATGTATTGTTAACTTCAAATTGGTATTAGGGAGTCATTAAAGTAACTCTTTCTTCCGTTTCTTCTTCTTGTCATTTATCTGCTACATTCTTTGTGTTCTTTTTAGCTCGATAAAGAGTTGCACAGCCAGCATATTGATATAGATGAAAGACTGCCATTGAAAGAGCCAGCAGGCGTAGGTATCTTTGTTTCCCTTGGAAATCATACCATCGATGGCCCATTTATTAGTGTTTGGTAACTGAAATTGATTTTCTAGGTGAAGCTGCTCAGCGTTTTCCTACTGATGATGTTGATTATGGCAGATTGCATGAAGATATGAGTTCCAAAGCTCTCGATGAATCCGGCAACTTTTCTGATATTGATGACGCGGAGGTGAATATTTGGACATTGTCTGATTTTTTTTTCTGTTTCTGTTATTCATATCACAACCTGTATGAAACTCAATTCACCCACCTATATGTGCTTGGTTAAAAGAAATTTGGAACTGTATTTCTCAAGAATATGAGGATTATAAATAGCATTTGTCGACTGCCTTTACTTGGGAGTTCCTGCAATACTTGGCTTTGTACTCAAATAATCAAAACATCACATATTAGTGCATTTTAGTAACAAGCAACTTAAGCATGCTTATGTGATGCATTGATACCTTTATAAATTTAATGTTTGCGAACATAAATTCTGTTGTAAGTTGGGGAATTGGTTTCTCAACATTTATAATTATCTATGTAACGTCCCTGCCTAGTTACACTTTCTGAGTTTTGGATTTTTTGTTCTCTTATCAAGATTTTTAGCAGTCTTCAGTGCAAAATATTGAGAATTTATTCTAGAATTCATTGTTGCCTTTGTGCATTCATATGTGGGCGTACTCTTCTCTCCTATTTTGTCTAGCAAAAGGGGGATAAAGAATATTTTCTTTTCTTCAGGTCTTAAAATGTTTGCTATTACCATCATTTGTCACTTCTCTTCTGCTTTTCTTTCAGAATGTTTACTATCCTTCAGTAACTAGTTTCCGTTACTTTGTGCTCATAAACTTAGCTTTTCTGATGGTAGCTTCTAGCCCATTTACGTTCGGTAATCCGTATAGCCTTTTCATGATTGAGTTTTAACTATGTATCTATTAATTGGACATGTAAATTGTTTGTTTCATTGTATTATGATTTTATGATGTTGACTCATCAGGATATTGAAATATTAGGTTGATGGCTACCTTCACAATGAGGAGGAGGTTCAGTTCAAAAGGATCATTTGGGAAGAAATGAATCGGGAGTATCTTGAGGTACTCAAAGTCATGTTTTAAATTCGGTATCTCATCTCTCCATTTTCTAGATTCTAGTTTCCCGCCATAAAGTCTGCTAGCTTGTTAGTAGTTCATGAACCTGCCCTTTGAGAAGGCATGAGATGATTCTGTGCGGTTATTATGACTCTTCAGGTTAGGTAATTGATATGCAACCGCAGGTCTCAATTGCATACATCGGTAGCCCTTGTTCTGAATAACTTACTGTTTACCCAATTTATGATCTTTGTCAAGGCATCACCTTCCTTTTTAAGATTTTTTCTTTTATCCCTTTTTCCCCCTCACAATTTGATAAAGTTTTGCCTCTTGTTATGCTTAGTTTGTTCTGTTTGTAATTCCTTGGTTACCCTGGTACGGGTGTTAAAGTGGGAAATCCCACATTGGTTGTGTGTGTGAATGGACTTGTGTTTATATATTAGTTGGGCACCTCCACTTAATACCAATTGGTTTTAAGATGGAATCTAACATGGTATCAAAGCCTTGTCCATTCACACAATTTGAGTTCGGCCCGGCCCACGTGAGATTTACGTGAGGGGGGACTTTGTTGCTCGGCCCGTACACGCTACGCGTGAGGGGGAGTGTTAAAGTGGGAAATCCCACATTGGTTGTGTGTGTGAGTGGACATGTGTTTATATATTGGTTGGGCACCTCCACTTAATACCAATTGGTTTTAAGATGGAATCTAACATGGTATCTGGACATGTGTTTATATATTGGTTGGGCACCTCCACTTAACACCAATTGGTTTTAAGATGGAATCTAACATGGTATCAGAGCCTTGTCCATTCACACAATTTGAGTTTGGTCCGGCCCACGTGAGATTTACGTGAGGGGGGACTTTGTTGCTCGGCCCGTACACGCTACGCGTGAGGGGGAGTGTTAAAGTGGGAAATCCCACATTGGTTGTGTGTGTGAGTGGACATGTGTTTATATATTGGTTGGGCACCTCCACTTAATACCAATTGGTTTTAAGATGGAATCTAACAACGGGGATTCTCATGTAATGACCAAGGACACAGCTTGTTGATTAGATGATTTCCCCAACTCTGATAGTTTAATTTTTGAAAGTCTTGCAAATCGGTTACTATTTACAGGAACAGGCAGCTAAAGAAGCAGTCGCAGCAGCTGCTAAGGAAGCTTGGGAGGCAAAATTCAAGGACTGCCCAGAGAAAATGCAAGCTGCAAGGGAGCTCGAAGCTGCTGTTGCTGATGCTGTGGCTAAAACTAAAAAGGTAAGTTCATGGTTATTCATTAGATATATCTGGAACCTATAACGTGCTTCAAATTCAATCACCAACAAGGGTGAATGTACAAATTTCAAAATATGCTGTTGTCTCTGCTGTGAGATAAAAGGTCTTTCATGTGGCAGAAGTAGCTAGAAATGTTCACCGAAAGAAACACGGTTTTCCTTGTTAAATACATGTATAGTCTTCTTCTGTTATTCTTTGTAACTAGTTTAATGATGGGTTCTCTTGAAATTTTCAAATAGATGTGGAAACTTTGCAAATGTTATAGCTCCTTGATGCCTGAGAACATCTCCTCAAAACAATTGCATGAATTGATTAGACCATAAAATTTATATGCAACAGTTAGTTGCATTTTCTGCTCAATGTATTTGATAACTTTTTGCTCCATGTATACTGGTAGATGTATTGTTCTTGATCCAGATATTTAGAAATGTAAATAGACGAAAATGATTCTCGTGGATGAAATTTAATTCATTAACCTCTATGATTAAAGAAACATGTCAAGTGCCTCTCACCTGGGAAATAAATAAAGAACATAATGTCAAAATTAATCTGATTTTTCTTTATTACCTACCAACTTAGATCTTTCGAGCTCCACAAATCTGCTGGTGTTTGTCGTCCATCTTTTGAAAGCCCGTTTTCTGATTGTAAGTAAATGTTACAGGAAAGGCAACAAAAGCGTGCTGCAGAAGCAAAAAACTCAGTTCCTCCAGAGTCTGCTTCAGAAGCTGCTCGTCAAATGCTGACAAAGAAGGTACTTGCATAGGACACATGGGAGTTTATAGCTAAAGTTGATTATTGGTTAGCAATGCCGAACAAAAATATCTGTAATATAACATTTTAGTCTCACCTCTGAAATATACATTTATTCTGGGATCATAAGTGGAAATAATCTGGATGCCTCTAATATACTTGTGGAATAAATGCTTTATCTTCTAACCGTGTTGCATTTTTGTGAAGAAAAAAAAACTAAACGTGGTTGTTTTGCAGAGACTCAGTTCGAAAATCAACTATGACGCATTGGAGAAACTCTTTGATGAACGCGTAAGTTGTTTTTATTGCTTGCTTTTAGTTTGTAAAATGCTCTTATATTCAAATTTAATTGCTTACTTACAGTTCCTCTTGCATTTTCCGGAAATGAAGATTCCATTCTGTGCTCTAACTTCTATTGTCACAAATTACTGGCTATCAAGCCACATATATTGTACGACACCTGTTTCAGGCTGTATATTTCAGCAGACAGACACTGTTAATTTTCTATATCATTGTATTTTCTTATAAACCTAATTCTCAAACTACTAGTAAATAATAGAAATTTTGTTGAGTAAAGCATACAAGATCTGCCTTTTGTTCTATAGAATTCAGTTAGTGAGTTATGTGTATATTCTTGTGCTGTGAGATTTTTTCTTTCGCCTCTCAGGGCCCTGAAGATGCAAAGAAACAACGAACTGAATCACATACTGATGCTGATGCTGATGACAAACTTCTTGAAACAGAAGACAAATATTATGATTTGGGGCGAGATGATCATAATGAAAATGAGGATGCTGAAACATATAATAATAATAACAATTTTGATTATAGTTATGATTTTCAGGACGCCGATGATTACAGTTTTGATGACACGTAGCCGGGCCATACAGTTAAGTCTCTTGTTATTCTTTTAAATTTTCTTAATAAAAAGCTGGGGAGAAGAGGAGCACATTGTTTGAAAATATTATTTCATTTATTTAGTTACTCTTAAGAAACTGCTGTTACTTTTATAAACATTTATTTCATATGTCTAGTTACTCTTAATAAACTGCTGTTATTTTTATAAACATTTACATCAATAATGCTCTTGGTAGCTATTTTGAGCTACTCTCTTTTGTATATGTTATTAGGAGATTCACTTTTCGGTTATAATCGAATTAAATCAAAACCAAAATTTAGTTCTATTTCGGTTACGGTTCTAAAAGAATGCAATTGAAGTGAATCCGTCAAAATTATTATAATTCGTACATATGTGTATAATAGGTAGAATGCAATAACTTTTTTGTTTGTACCAGCGGTTAAGTGCTTCGTTTGTTTTTTAAGGTTATTGTTCCGAATTCCAGCAACATATGTACTTTTTTTCTTTCCCAGAAGGTAATTTCATTGATAATAAACAAGAAACATATGTACTTCATTCTTGTTTTTACTACTGAAGCCAAAAAAAAATGGATTATTTACATATTATAGCCTAATCATTTTTATATGTAGCAATTTAAATACAATGGTTAAAACGTTGCATCGCTCATTTATCCTTTCAATTATAGGAACTGAATAGTCTATAGTCGTTTTTACAAAATATAATGTTACAATATGTGTATTAAAACAATACTGTTTTGTATAAAACATCAAAAAAACAGTAAAAATACAAGGGTAAAATATGCGGTACAATGTTTTAAACATTACGCTTAAACCTCTTTAAAAGAAATAAGATTGGAATTTAATACATCAATAATCCTTAAAAAGTCAACTTGAGATCAAACGTTATACAGATAGTCGTGTAACTTAAAAATGGTGTTTTGTCAATAAGTGAGACCTTTAGAAGTGAACATGTGGCGATTCAGAAGTACACGTAATGAAAAGAAGTACAATAAGATGGCAACAAAACAAAAGTTGTTGGCAGACAAAGTAGTGTGTAGGAGATGACTAGGATTCCGCAATTGCTAAATCCGACTAATATCAACGCACCATCAATTTGCACAACACACCTCATAAAAATATAATCAAATTACTATAAAACCTCTCACATTTGACATAATTTACACTTTAGTCCCTCCTGTTTTAAAACTAAACTATATGGCCCCTCATTTTTACTTCCGTCAACATTTTAATCCCAACATCCATTTTTAGTGTTAGTCAACGAAATCAAGGGACTTATGGGTAAATTAATTATCAAATCTGAGGGACTAAATCGTTGATAAAAATAAAAGTGGGGTGAAATAGTTGAGAAAAACAAAAGTGGGGGACCATATAGTTTTGTTGACTAACATCCAAAATGGATGGAAAGACTAAATCGTTGACAAAATCAAAAATGAGGGTCTATATAGTTCAATTTTCAAATAAGAGGAACTAAACTGTGAATTATGTCAAATGTGAGGGGTGTCATAGTAATTTGCTCTAAAAATATCATAAACTATTAAAAAAATCTAAATATTATCGGCTGCTTCAATGCTGCTAATTTAAGGATCTGTTTACTTTAAATGAATTTTACAATTTTCATAAAATTCAATTAAATTTTTACAAAATATGTATTTGATTCAAATGAAATTTCATAATTTAAATTTACATTTACACTCGAAATATAATATTCATTTATTTTATTTTATTTAAAATTAAATTCATATTTAAAATTCGAAAAAATAAATATAAATTTTTTATTTTCAAGTAAAATTCATTTAGAAATGAAACGAAATGAAGTGAATTCTACGCTAGAATTGATCCAAGCCCTAAGCATCCATATTATTTATCGTTTCAGACTATTTAAAATTGGATTGAACATGATTTATCATATCCAATCAATCTACACTTTCATATAGAATGAATATTGAATAGCGTAGATGAATAAAGTTTAAATTAAATTAAATTAGTCTACATTATTTATTTTATAATGAAAAATATAGATTGGTTAAATGTGGTATGTCATCTTCAATTAAATTAAAAGGTTTTTAATTTATTTTACAAGGACTTTCCAACCGCCAGTAGGGCACAAAAAACCATCCGGGGGGTTCTCACCCTTTCTTGCATAAGTCCCCATCTACAACAAAACAATGAGCATACCAATATTAATAGTCTGCTACTCAATTTAAAGTTCTATTATGAAAAGAAATATCTTTTTTATTTGTTGTAATTATAACTAAACTTTTTAATTCGCCAATTGTAGTTTAAAATAAGTATTTTTAAATTGAAAAAAATATTAAATTAGTATTCGGCCTTTTTGAATAAATAAATTAAATATTAAAAGTATACAATACATAAATGATAAAATTAAAAAACTTGATTGTAACTGAAAAAAAAAAAGTAGATTGATGAGCTTTCTAATAATTAATGTTCTGAAGCTTCACTAAAAAAAGTATACGATTTTAGTTCTCAAATCGTATTGTACAATGATTTCAATCAGTTTGGTTGATTTAAGCTAAATGAATCTATCCATCATTCTTCCATTGAATTCAAAAAAATATAATTGAATAAAATGAGAAAAAACAAAAGAATTAAAACCTTACGATTAGGATCAACATTTGCACTACTGACAGCTAGGATGAACCCCGACTGTTGATGTAAATCAATGTTTAATATTTTTGGGTTCTCTCTATATAGTATAAGATATGATACCCACCCACCCACTAGGGATGGCAATGGGACGGGATGGGGATGGAAAAGCCATCTCCACCCCCATCCCCGCGTCTATGAGAAATTCCCATTTCCGTCCCCATTTAGTTAATAGAGAAAAAATCATCTCCGTTTTTATTTCCATGGATTTTCCATATCCATGAGGATTCATATTCTTCGTACAATTAAATATAATTTATAAAAAAATTATTATAAAAAATACTATTATCTTTTATAATATTATATATTTATAACTAAATAGAAACTAATAAAAAAAATTAAATTATTTAAAATTATAAATAACATATTAAAATTTATAATATAATATAAATATACATAAATATAAATCGGTCCCTATAAAAATGGGGATGGAAATCCTCATAGGGTTGGGACTATAATCCCCTTTCCGTCCCCATATCCGTACCTACCGGGAGTAATTAGTGGGGATTTCCCGCCTCATTAGGGGCGGGTTCTCAAGGAAAACGGGAAATCCCCTTCATTGCCATCCCTACCACCCACCCACAACAATATGGCCACTTACCTACCATTTGTGGGCAGGGCACCTAAAGGCTGCCCTAGTTTTCTGTAATCTAATCTTATCTATAGATTTAAATTCGTTAACAAGAGTGTCAATTCTAACTATAATAGTAATTAAATTAGATGATACTACAAAATAACATAAATATCCCATTTTTAGATCTATTTATTAAATTTATTAGCGTTTCAATTCAACTCATTTATACAATGACATCGCACTTGATCATAAATATTTTATCATCATAGAAAGAAATATAAATTTAAGGGTCAAATTAAATTTATTTTTGACAATCAGACCCTTTAACTAAGTCAAATAACAAAGTTAATTAACGAAAGGGGATGATAGTTAATTTAATCAAATATCAGAAGATAAACAATTTACTTTTTAAAAGTTATGGAAAAACTAGTAATTATGACGTAAAATTAGAGGGAATTAATAATTATCCCTAAAAATAATAATAATAATAATAATAATACTAATTAAAAAATGTTAATAATATAAATTTATATTATTTTTAATTTAATCATTATTCAGTTTTCATATTAAAATTAAAAAGAATATATTTAAAAAAATAATAAATTTATTATAAAATTTAAAATTTTATCCTTTTAAAAATAAAATAAAAGTGAAAATAATTCTTCATATATATGTAAAGTTATTTTCACTCTTTATTCTAAAATTTATATATAGAGGGCCGTTTTCATAATTGTAAATATATATATATATATATATATATATATATTAACAATAAAAAATGACGGTAACTGATGGAGTCTGCCTTCTGAACCGGTGAGTGAACCTGCAAAACAGGGTAGAAGCTAACCGGACGGTGGTTGTCCGATTAACTCTCCGATGCTAAAGTCAGTTTAGAGCTTTGAGCAGCGTTTTGAGTATATGAATGTAATTGTGATTCTAGGCATACCTCGTGCTCCTTTTATAGTAGTCGAATATACCTAGTAGAGTTGTATTAGGCAGGTGAATCCTACATTATAGGAATTCGGCAATATCGTAGAGATTCTCCTGATTTGCCGTGATCTACCTTAATCTGATAAGAGTCCTATTTAGGAACGTCTTCCTAAATAATCTTATCTTCCTAAAGTAGAGCTTATCCTTCCATATGTAGTGTTTGTGTCCGAATAGGACAATATTTCCATACTTAGTCGATTACCCGAATCCCGGACTCGATGCGCTCTCGGCGGATCATGTGGGATTCGGTCTTTATGTCACCGAATCTAAAGAGATTCGGCGTCTCCTTCATATCTTCGGATCTTCAGGGGGAGTCCGGTATCACCTGAGAGTGGATCTCCTGCAACTCGGCTCCATTATACTTACAATAGGATTCGGTATCCATCAGTAACTAATAAAAAATATAAAAATTTAAATTTTAAAAATAGTTAGAACATTTCTATATATCTAAAGGATAAGATTTTGGAGATTTGCAACTTGGTGGATCTTAGATTTGTGCCTGTGATCCAAAAGTCGTGACATGTTTGCCTTTAGCAAATTGTGAAGCATGGAAAGATTATGCTAAAACGCAACATTTGACAATAACCTAATCTTCTTCATAATACCCACTATTATATGTTATTTGTAGCATCTATATTAAGCATCGAATTTTAATATAATATAGTTCGATTATTAGGTATGATTTTTAAAAATAAAATCACTCGATAATTAAATAGATCATGCAAACAAATTTTCTATTGAATATCCACTCCGAGAATCATGTGAAGAACTTTATGTTTAGTGCGTAATGGTAGGTTATTACTATTAGGATTTATACCCTAAAATTATTCCAAGTCCGCTATTAATTAATCAATTTAAATATTTGAATTATTAGGTGGAACTCCAATTACAATTTAATTATTTTTTGTAGTGTTAATTATAAAATAAATTATAATTTTTAACATGTTTTCTTATTTTAACACGAATTTCAACAATTTAAAATATAATTTTTTTTTTGCAAATCAGAACACTAGAAATATTCTTAATAAAAGATACTGATGTAGATACTGAAATAAATAATATTTCAGCATCCACATCAATAATTTTTTAACAAAAATATATTTGATGTTTAGAATTGTAAAAATAGTTCGTGTTTTAAATTATTAAAATTAAAATTTCATATCAAAATTACAAAACAAGTTAAAGTATATATTATTAATTGTTAAATATTTAATTAAATAAAAAATTTACAAACCTTTCTATTATAATGACTCCGGTAGCAAATTAAATAATCAATTGATTTAAAAAATTAAATCTGGTGAGTGAGATTCAAACTTTAATTACAATATTTCTAGTGGACTACTATTTACCGTTCCTAAATTACTAGGTACTGTCCCTTTTTTACCTAAATACATTTTTACCTTCCTAATTCTAAAACTCACATTCAAATCATCTTAACTTACATTCAAACACAAAGAACGGATGATAAAAAATTTGAGTGAAAATGTCGGAATCTAACCAAGGAAGAGGACGAGATATTACAGTAAGTTTTTCGTTTAATTTTTTAATTTTTTTCTTCGAAAGATCCCATAGGAATGTACCCAGATTGCATCCCACCATATGGTGAGACGCAATCTCAAAACGTACCACAATATGGTGGGACGCAATCTACGTGCGTCCCACCTAAAAAAATCGTTAAAAAAAATTTACCTCGGCCAACTTTCCAGAATCTTGATATTCGTTTGCAGACAAATTGGAATTGTAATAAGCTATTATAATTTTGAGATTGGAATATGTGTTAGTTAAAAGAGCAACGAAGTAGACGGTATACAGTAAAACTCTATTTTTAACATGTAATAAAACGAACATGTTTAACATGAGTAGTACAAAAGATACAAGCTGAGCTTTCCCTATCTGATCAATTTTAGTCAAAGAAAAACCCATTTAGGTTTTGAGTACTATGAGTGCATATGGATGCAAACAAAAACAACACTATCAAAAAGAAAGCACAATATAAACCATTTAAAAATTGTTTGGTCAATTTTTATCACTTATGTATAGTCATTTTTTTCAATTTGAAAATGTCATTTCTCTATTAATTGGTCATGAAATTATACTCACCCCCTTCTCTATTGCTTTTGGAAAAAATTACCATCATCATCAATATAGAAATCCTTACTTCATATCTGAAAACAACTAATTAATTTATGCTCCATTGTGGCTTTGAATACATATGATATCTAATTTATAGGACTATTTGCATACTAAATTTTAACATTTTATATGGGTGTTGCTATTCGCCGCCCGCTTTTACTTAGCACCGCACAGGCGAAAGACATTTCTGCCCCTCTAGCAAAATTTCAAAAAAAAAAGTTCTCTCAACTCATTCGAACACACTCGAACAACTACGTAAAAAGTCGAGTAAAATGACGGATAACGAGTATAATTCGTCGGGAAACGAATATCGACGTTCGGAAACAAGTTTTTCCAGCTTTTCCGAGATAAAAATTAGTTTTTTTAAATTTTTATTTAAAATTTTTGAAGGGGGACGATTGCGTTTCACGTCCTCTCCAGAGGAGGGGACGCCGGAATTCGGCGTCCTCTCCGGAGGAGAGGACGTGAAAACCAACGTCCCCTCTAGAGGAGTGGACGCCAATTTCCGGCGTTCCCTCTTCTAGAGAGGACGTTCGGCGTCCTCTCTAGAAGAGGGGACGCCGAAAACCAGCGTCCCCTCTAGAGGAGGGGACACCAATTTTCGGCGTCCCCTCCTCTAGAGAGGACGTTCGGCGTCCCCTCTAGAGGGGGGGACGCCAATTTTCGGCGTCCCCCTTTTCCGGCCGCGACCGAAAGGTCGCGGCCGGAAATTAATTTTTTTTTTAAAAAAAAAAAACCTTAAAATGATTTTTTTAATAATTACAGTGATTTTTTATTGCATATTATTACGATTTGGTAAATGTAAGTATTTATGTTTTGCAGATTCATTTAGAAGATTATGGCGATTTTCATCTCGTTCGGAATCCGACATTTTCGTAAAATATGAATAGAGTTGAATGAGTTGAGAGAATTTATGTTTTTTGTTTATGAGTTGGTTTTCTATTCAAAAAGTGAAAAGGGCAAAAATGTAATGTGGCTGTGCGGTGCTAAGTAAAAAGGGGCGGTGTTTAGCAATCCAGTTTTATATTTATAAAGTTTCATGATTAACACCGTATCGCACATTTCAACCTTTTAACTTTCAATAGTGTAGTATATTTTTATTTAGTGACATTGTTTTATATAAAATGACGCCGTTTGTACGGATTTTTTTACCTTTATTTTCTGGTGAAACCCGATTTTAGTGCTATACGGTGTAAAAGCGCAAAAAATTGGATTGTATAAAAATGGATTAAATCGCTATAAATGTGAAAAGTTAAGAGTTGATACGCAAATAATTCTAATTTATATCCACAAATTCATAACAGTAGGCAACTGGAAATTTATCGGAATGAACAATTGTTTGTGTAAGCTACTAATTAACGCTAGATAAAAAACATAAAAATTGTGTGGACTCTTGAATTCAGAGAGAGAAACTCTAAATAAGTTGAATAAAGTTGCCAATTAACATTTTCTGAAAAAAAAAAATCCTTCTCTAACAAATCTCTAAGAAAAAATGCCATAAAAATATAGTGCTTCCAACATCTCTATACACAATAATTCTTTAATGAATATAGAATCTAGTGAAATTTGTTTAGTTGAGCCTTGAATACCCGAACGACGCTCTATATGGAATGAGATCGCCACCTTCATAGAAGCGGAAGTTTCCCGCTTGTTTCAAGATTATAGGATGTGTTTTTAAATTTTAAATTTTGCTAATCAATAGACTGTTATGTGAATAAAAGGCTCATTAATATTCATAGTTAAAAATAAAGAGACTAAATTATTATTAATATTTTAGAAAACTAAAGTATTCAAAACGTAAAATAAAGAGACAATTCATGAAATATATCACTATTTTTTTGTATTTAACAAAAACAATTATAAAATTATAATAAAACACTTTAATTATCTATTAAAACTAAAGAATAGTATTGTTTAATCATAAAATAACAAGAATGTTAATATAAATTAACATAAATATTAGATGCGTCAAAATAATTTAATTTTACCTAAACCTGATCTATGAATTTTTCATATACCGATCCAATCAAATGTTAGAAAAATGAAAAAGAGATAAAATTGTATAAAGAAAAGAAAATTATGTTAAATTTTCTAACATTTAATTGGATAGATTCATGAAAAATTCATACACTAGATCTATGCAAGAATTTCCCATTTTTATATTATACTATATACTGTCTCAAATTTCTTCTTTTTTGTTGAAAAAAAAAGAGAGCAAACCGTAACTAGGGCATGTCATGTTATCGCCATCTATTACGAATCATTATTAGATATTTTTTTTTATATTATTTTTTTTTATTTTTTTGGTAGAAAACAACCAAAAAGCTCTATTGATAGACTTCATAGAGATTACAACTCATAAATAAAAGGTTTGCCTTGTTTTGTTCACTTAGTCTTTTTTTCTTATACAGTCTCCTTCTTATTCCTTTTATATTCTGATGTTTTTAACTTTTATTTTTTTGTCCCTTCTGTTTTAAAAAATAAATAATTTGTTCTATTTTTATTTCCATTCATATTTAGTAATTCGGTTCATTTTTAATGTTAGTCAATTAATATAAAAGATTTAAATTATAAAATTAAATTACAATTTAGTTTTAAAATTTATTTTTGATATTTTTATGATATTTAATAACTTAATGATATAATAGATTTAATTTGTTTTTTATATATTTATTTATATTTTATTTTAAAAAAAATATTGGGGACCAACTGAACACCAAGAGAATTGCAAACCAAATAATAAAAGTTATTAGTTCTAATAAAATAAATTTTTTATTTATAATTTATATCAAAAATTGATTGAAGGACCAAATGAAAATTAATTTTTTAATTAATTTTTTTTTATTTAGTTAATGAACAACAACATAAACAGAAATACTAATGAAAATGTTAACTGAAATAAAAATGTATTACTTTGTCATTTAATTTTAAAGTAGAAGGGATAAAACAATAAATTATGTTATATTTAAGGGGTGTGAAAGTAATTTGGTCTATTTTTTTTACGCGGCCACTAATACAAACTGAATTTGAGATTTTTTAAATCTAAACTAATACTTTTTGGTAATTATTTTGGAAATTGATTGTGTATTGATGGATACCGAATCCTACTGTAAGTATAATGGAGCCGAGTTGCAGGAGATCCACTCTCAGGCGACACCGGACTCCCCCTGAAGACTGAGATATGAAGGAAATGCCGAATCTCTTTAGAATCGGTGACATAAAGACCGAATCCCATATGATCCGCCGAAAGCGCGTCAGGTCCGGGATTCGGGTAATCGACTAATTATGGAAGTATTGTCCTATTCGGACACAAACATTACATATGGAAGGATAAGCTCTACTTTAGGAAGATA
Source organism: Mercurialis annua (assembly GCF_937616625.2). NCBI lineage: Eukaryota > Viridiplantae > Streptophyta > Magnoliopsida > Malpighiales > Euphorbiaceae > Mercurialis > Mercurialis annua. Next base: position 4,414,044 of record NC_065570.1, on the reverse strand, counting down.
AGACTATTTAGGAAGACGTTCCTAAATAGGACTCTTATCAGATTAAGGTAGATCTCGACAAATCAGGAGAATCTCTACGATACGGCCGAATCCCTACAAAGTAGGATTCACCTGCCTAATACAACTCTACTAGGTATATTCGACTACTATAAAAGGAGCACGAGGTATGCCTAGAAACACAATTACATTCATATACTCAAAACGCTGCTCAAAGCTCTAGACTGACTTTAGCATCGGAGAGTTAATCGGACAACCACCGTCCGGTTAGCTTCTACTTTGTTTTGCAGGTTCACTCACCGGTTCAGAAGGCAGACTCCATCAATTGGCACTAACCATGAAGATACCGACGAAACAAGGAATTATCACGATACAAGGAAACCGAGCCGAGGCGAAAAAGTGCTACGAGCAAGCAATAAAAGAATCAGGCGAAGCAATGGCAATAGAAGAAATCCTTAATCACGACATCGAAGAAAAAGAAACAGCACCAGAAGGCGAAACAAAGAAACTCCAACTCGACAAGGAGAAAAGAGTAAATCTCGGCGCAAACATGAACCCAAAGATCGAAAGCGAAATCGCGGCCATGCTGAAAAACAACGTCAAAACCTTCGCTGCTAACGCATCAGAAATAGTCAGAATAGACCCCCAAGTCATTACTCATGATCTAAATGTAGCAGAAGCGGCGAACCCAGTGAAGCAAAAGAAAAGGAAGTTCTCGGAAGAAAAACAGAAAATAATCGCTGAAGAAGTAGAAAAACTGGAGAAAGCAGGATTCATACGAGAAGTCCACTACCCCGAATGGGTAGCTAACGTAGTTATCGTAAAGAAAGCCAACGGAAAAAATAGAATGTGTGTGGATTACACCGATCTAAACAAAGCGTGTCCTAAAGATAGCTACCCTCTCCCAGATATCGATCAACTCGTGGACTCTACTGCTGGACACGCGATGTATAGCCTAGCCGACGCAGCTCAAGGCTACCACCAAATTCAGATGAAGGAGCAAGACCAGGAAAAGACTTCATTCATCACGGAGGGAGGAACTTACTGCTACACGGCAATGCCTTTCGGCTTGAAAAATGCTGGAGCAACATACCAAAGACTTATGAATTTCATGTTCAAAGACGAGATAGGAAAACGAGTCCAGGTGTATGTAGACGACCTGATCATCAAGAGCGAGAGGGAAGAAACCCATGCAAAAGATCTTGAAGAAACATTCAACATACTGAATAAGTTTGGAATGAAGCTGAACCCTGACAAATGCACGTTCGGCGTACAAGGCGGGAAATTCTTGGGATTTATGATATCTCAAAGAGGAATAGAGGCGAACCCCGAAAAGATCAAGGCAATCATGGACATGAAGGCACCAAAAAGCATAAATGAAGTTCAAAAACTCAACGGGCGAATCACAGCACTCGGCAGATTCATGTCTTGCTCAGCAAAAAGATGCTTGCCTTTCTTCAAAGCCCTCAAAGGAACACAAAAATTTGAATGGAATGAAGACTGCGAGAACGCTTTTGAAGAAATAAAGAAGTTCCTTGTCACCCCTCCCTTGCTAAGCAGACCGCTGAAAGGGGAGACACTATACCTATACATCAGCACCACGCACGAGACCATCGGGACAGTGCTGGTAAGGGAGGAAGATAACGAGATGAAGCCAATCTACTACATCAGTCGAGTCCTGAAGGGTGCGGAGACACGATACCCCGAGATCGAAAAAATGGCACTTGCCGTACTGACCACAGCTAAAAAGCTGAGATACTACTTCCAAAGTCACAACGTTGTGGTAAGAACGAATCAACCATTGCGAAAGGCGATCCAACGACCAGAAACCTCCGGAAGATTAGTCCACTGGTCCATCCAACTCAGCGAACACGACATAAGATACGAACCTCGCCCGACTCTGAAAGCACAAGCTTTGGCGGACTTCGTAGCAGAAATAACTCCAACCGAGACTGGCCAACCCAAACCAGCCTTGGTATGGGAACTCCATGTAGATGGAGCGTCGAATGAAAAAGGAGCTGGAGCAGGAGCCATCCTCAAAGGACCCGAAAAAATCAGGATCGAATATGGAGTAAACATCCAATTCGCCGCCAGCAACAATGTAGCTGAGTATGAAGCCCTAATCGCAGGCCTCGGCCTCGCATTAGAAATAAGAACGGAAATCCTAAAGATCTATAGCGACTCCCAGCTGGTGGTAAATCAGGTCAAGGGAGAATATCAAGCCAAAGAAACAGGGATGATCGAATACCTGAGTCAAGTCAAAACACAGCTCCAACAGCTGGAAGCACAAGGAGGACAATGGGAAATCATTCAAATCCCGAGAGAGGAAAACACCGAAGCCGACGCCATCGCCAAATCAGCGTCAGAACTTGGAGATCTATTCACTAAAATGCAGCTAAAGGAAATTCTCGAATCACCAAGCACCAGAAAAACAGAAGTCATGGCAATCGAGGAGGCCGACTCCTGGATGACTCCACTAATCAAATATCTAGACCACGGCGAGTTACCAACAGACAAAGTCGAATCCATTCGCACCATCAGAAAATCTGCCAACTACTCTTTTCACAACGGAGTTCTTTACCGAACCTCATTAACTCATCCATGGTCTAGGTGCGTCTCGCCTCAGACGGGAGAATCCATCTTAAAGGAAATCCACGAAGGAATATGCGGCGCGCACGAAGGAGCAGTCACCATAGCAAGAAAAACAATACTCCAGGGATACTACTGGCCGACCATCAAAGAAGACGCAAAAGCATTAGTCAAGAAATGTGATAAATGCCAAAGACACGACAACATCAGTCGTGTACCAGCAGTGCCTCAAGGATCAATGGAAAGCCCATGGCCGTTCGCCACTTGGGGGATTGACATAGTTGGACCGTTCGAAACGGGAAAACATCAAGTGAAATTCCTAATCGTCGCAATAGAGCACTTCACAAAATGGGTAGAGGTAGCGCCTGTCGCAACCATCACCGCAGCCAAAGTAGAGGAATTCTTCAAGAACGAAGTAATATGCCGATTCGGCATACCCCACACTGTAATAGCAGACAACGGCAAACAATTCAATTGCAAGCGGTTCAAGGCATTTTGCAAAGGACTAATGATCAATTTGAAATTTACTTCGGTGGCGCACCCTCAGACAAACGGAATGACAGAAGTCACCAACCGAACCATAGCACAAGGAATAAAAAAGAGACTTTCTCAGTATAAGGAGAACTGGGCAGAAGAATTATACAGCGTCCTATGGGCATACAGAACAACTCCTAGAAAAGGAACTGGCGAAACACCTTTCAGGCTCGCCTACGGTACTGAAGCAGTAATTCCAGTAGAAATTGGAATACCCAGCATCAGAGTAAACTATCTAGAAGAAGAAACTAACGAGGCTAGAACAAGACTATGTCTAGACCTACTAGAGGAAAGAAGGGATGAAGCAGCGGCCCGAGCCGCTACATACAAGAAGCAAGCTGCAAGATACCATAACAAAAGAATGAATTTTAGAGAATTTCAAAGAGGCGATCTGGTCTTACGAAACGCAGAAGTTGGCAGAGGAAACGCAGGAGTAAAGAAAATGCAAGCTAATTGGGAAGGCCCCTTCATCATAGAAGAAGCTACTGGCAAAGGCGCATATAGACTAAAAACAATAACTGGGTCTATGGTACCCAGATATTGGAATGTAGAACACCTGAGAAAGTATTATCAATAAATTCATGGCTTGTACTTATTTCCATTTTTGAAATAAAAGGCGATTTGGCGAAACAAACCTTATAGGCTCGCTCGAGACCTAATACATACAATTTAACAAGAGTCGTTTGAATCTTAGTTAAAAAATAATTTAGACTCGTCCGAGTCAAATAAATAAAAGGATCCATTCGGACCTACAAATAAATTACACCAGCAGAAGTTTAGATTAACTTCTCAAAATAACAAACGAGTTTAGATTTACTCTACAACTAAAGAAAAGCAATGGTCAAAAGATCATTATATTCATAGAAGAAAAATTACAAAGGATCCGCCCACGATCCAATACAAAAAAAAGGCGAAAGTAAAAAATACTAAAAAGCAAAAAATACAAAAAGGAGAAAATAAAAACTAAGCCTTATTCAAAGCGTCTTGCTTCTGCTTATCAAGCTTCGCCTTCACCTCCTTCGCCAAAGAAGCAGGATCCAACTGATTGACTCCAGAAAGATCGACGCCAGGATTCTGCTCCCGCAGCTTTGCCCCGATCGCCAACCGGTATTGAGTCATGACTTGGGAATAAAAGCTCCCAGAGTCACCCAATCGCCGGCGGAGACGCCCCTCTTCTTTCTTCAGATCATCCCTCTCCTTTGTGAGAGCACCTGAAGAAGATTGTAGAGACTCGACTTCCTCGGACAAAGTTCGAACCCGAGCCTCTAAAGCGGAAATCTCCCGAGTCTTGGTAGATACGGAGGACCTCAGCTGTTGGATCAGACCAGTCGCCTCGCCAGCCTCCTCCTCCATCTTTTGTTTCTCGGAGAGCCAGGATTCGGAATCTCTCTGGAGCTTCTTCAATTGATCCACCGCATCCCTTCGGCGGCGCTCCAAAACAGCGATGGACTGGACCACCTGCGAAAGAAAAACAACAAATAAGAAAAACAAAAGAAAAAAGGAGAAGCAAATCATAATATAAAAAAGAAAGAAGCATACCGAAAAACCGCCGAGACAGGCGAACTCAGCCAAATTGTCGCCATGTTCGCGATCAATGGACTCAATGTCCTCTTTTATCATAATATTCTCCATGCAAGCATGAAGAATGGCGACGTTTGAAAGACGAGGCGGATTTTGCGCGTCCGCCCAAGCAGCAAACCGAGGTGCCTCCTCAATAGACACCCCAGAAGATTTCTTCTTCTTGGGACGTTTGGCAGAAGCTCCAGCCTGGTCCTCAGCAGGACGCTTCTGGCCGGCGGTAGGCAACCCCTTCAGAGAAGGACCTGACTCCTTCGAAGGAAGCAGAGGCGACTCGGAAGTCGCAGCAGGAACTTGATCGCCAGAAGCAGGATCAAGATCAGGATTCACCGAATCAGGCGTCGGATTCGGCACGGCGATTGTAGAGGGATTGGGAACGCCGCTGGTGACCTCGCCCATATCTACAGTCATATCGACATGAAAATTGTCAAGCAAATGTTCAAGAGAAGTCGACATCCTACAAAACAAAAACATAACAACAAAAGATTAGAAAAATACCTTCTAAAGGAAGACCCGCCAAAAGTATTTCACGGCGACTCAAATACTGTTCTAAAAGAACGCTGTACTTGGGCTTGTCAAAACGACAATCCGACAGCAAAGAAAGGGCGAAGTCCTTCTCCCCATCATCCAGATCAGGTACATTAGTAAGCGAAACCTTACTAGAAGTAAAACTCCGCGAAAAAGAGGAGAAAGAAGAGTGCTGAACCAAGAAAAACTTAGGGGTCCAACCCTTCAAAGAAGAAGGAAGACTAAAAAGAGATCGATTCGGTCGACCACCAGCAAAAATAAATTCCTCACCCTTTCGGCGGGAGAAAACATAAAAATAATTAAAAAGAGCAAGCGAAGGCTCCTGCATCCGAACCCTACACGATTCCATAAAAGAACAAAGAAGGCGAATCGCGTTCGGATGCAGTTGACCCAAAGGAACACCTAAATTATGACAGACCTCTACGATTAAAGACTCTAAAGGAAACCTAAGACCCGCTAAAAGCTGTTCATGAAAAATTACTATCTTGGAAGGCGAATCGGTGCTATGATTCGCCCGATACGATTTTGCCGGCTTCAGAATAACATACGACTCGGGAAAGCTAAATTCCTCGGCATAACCGAGTATCTGCTCTCTTGACAAGGAGCTCCGGGTATATTCTAGCTCGTCACGAGCACCCTTCGCCCCCTCAGTTACTTCTGACATTTTAAAATTTTTAAAATGGGGGGGAAACACGGAATGATGATGAAATTAAAACTCTAAAAGATCAAAAGAAAGGAAAAGAAGAAGAACAAGACGAAGAACAAGAAGAACAGAAGGAATAAAATGAAAACTGAAAAACTACCAAGAAATTAAATTAGAAAAGGTAAAATACCTCGCAAGCAAATACGCAGGATCAAAAGAAAGATAAGGAGCAACTTGAAAACGAGGAATCTTGAAAGCAGAAGAAGAAAATCCACAGAAAGCTTGAAGAAATCGAAGGTTTAAGTAGTTGCAGAGAAAGCAAAGGTTAAAGAAGAAAGAAAATTGAAGAAAATGAACAATTATATAGCCTAAACCAAAGAAACTGAAAAGACGAGATCCCATAATTACAAATAAGGACCAACTAATAGCGCACGAAGACACTTGTCCTTCATCCAGTCATAACCCTCTACTGATGGACAACACGTGGCAACGCAGAATCTTACTAAAGATAAAACGTCGCCCACAAACATATGAAACGACTCGCCCGGAATACAAAACGACTCGCCCGTATAAAAGAACTCAGCTCCAAAAGAGCTAAAATCCACTAAGGCATAAATGCCAAACTACTTCAGCTCACTTGCGGGGGGGCTAATGATGGATACCGAATCCTACTGTAAGTATAATGGAGCCGAGTTGCAGGAGATCCACTCTCAGGCGACACCGGACTCCCCCTGAAGACTGAGATATGAAGGAAATGCCGAATCTCTTTAGAATCGGTGACATAAAGACCGAATCCCATATGATCCGCCGAAAGCGCGTCAGGTCCGGGATTCGGGTAATCGACTAATTATGGAAGTATTGTCCTATTCGGACACAAACATTACATATGGAAGGATAAGCTCTACTTTAGGAAGATAAGACTATTTAGGAAGACGTTCCTAAATAGGACTCTTATCAGATTAAGGTAGATCTCGACAAATCAGGAGAATCTCTACGATACGGCCGAATCCCTACAAAGTAGGATTCACCTGCCTAATACAACTCTACTAGGTATATTCGACTACTATAAAAGGAGCACGAGGTATGCCTAGAAACACAATTACATTCATATACTCAAAACGCTGCTCAAAGCTCTAGACTGACTTTAGCATCGGAGAGTTAATCGGACAACCACCGTCCGGTTAGCTTCTACCTTGTTTTGCAGGTTCACTCACCGGTTCAGAAGGCAGACTCCATCATGTATTATGATATGTTTTTATAGTTTTGAAAATGTCATTACCTCTACATGTCAACAGTTTACACCAAGAATTGTCTCTAAACATGCCTACAACATCTAATTAAGACTATACATAATTTATTTATGCACCAATTATTCTGTCTATTTTTTTAATTAAACTTTTCTAATATACATTGTCATGCTTTTGTTTTTATTTCTTATTTATAACTCACTTTAATTTCAACTATAGAATTAAAAAGTTTAAGTGGCATTGCTGCATATAAATTGTTTCTTCTTGTTAATTAATTATGCAACAAGCATAATCTATATTTGTGCAATTGATCAATTAAGGAAATGATATAATAAGAAAAGTTGCCTGGGCAACCAAAATTAATTTAATTGTGCAACACATCAATGATTAACCATAAAAGAGAACTGTTAGTATAAGAAAAGGAAGGGATGCATTAGTGGCTCTATTTCTATGCTCTATCAACTATCAGGACAGATTTTTAGGTAGACTCAGTCTACCACGTCATCCGTGGATTAAACCTATCATATAATGACACGTCATTAAAATGATGACAATCTTGTAAATTCGTTTATTATTTATTTACATTTTTGAATAATATATTACTAGATTGCCATCATTTTAATGACGTGTCATTATGTGATAGGCTTAGTCCACGGATGATGTGATGGACTGAGTCTACCTAAGAATTTTTCCAACTATCAGTTAGCGCTACGCTATTTCAATTGACAAAGTCTAACATTAATAAATGTTATGCTGTACCGATTTCTTAATTTGTAATGTATGCTTAAAATTATTAAGAGAATAAAAAGTAAATTACTCTCAGGTTCTCCAAATATGTTATAATTCTTATTTTCGTTCATCTTGTTTGGAAATCAAACGATATGGTTATCCATTTTTATTTTCGTTAACATTTTAGTTTCTCTGTTCAATTTTGGTATTAATTAATAAGTCAAAAGACTTAATTAAGAAAAATAAAGTTCAATTTAGATCTTCAAATTATATTTTAGTACATACAAGTAAAAAATATATTATAATGAAATTTAATGATTTTAATTTGAATTTTTAATATTTATTATTTTAATTTCTTAAAAATATATTTAGTTTTATTTCCGTTAATGTTTTAGTCTCTCGCTAATGTTTTTAATTTTTTTGAAAACATACTTAAAAAAATAACAATTAAATGTAAGAAAAATAAAAAAATAAATTGAATTTATTAAGTTACTGAATCTCATAAAAATATAATTTTTGTTTATTTGAGTCAAAAATAAATTTAAAGACTAAATTGAAATGTATTCTTTTTAGTTTAAATCTTTTGACATACCATTTGGGTTATAGTTCATTTACATAGACCTTTAAGAGACAAATTAAAAATATTTGAATTTGATAGGCATATTTAAAGTCTTTAGATAGTGATAAGTAGTAAAATTACTAAAATAAAATCTGTTTTTTTTTTTTAAAGATTTGATTGTTTGATGTTTGAGAATTAAGCATATAACCCTCAATGGGACTAAAATTTGATTTTTTTTATTTTTAGAATTGATGAGATGAATCTTACTGGACTTAGAATTCGGTATCCATCGGTTAATACAACTATTGCTTCTAGCAGCATAATCATAATATGCTATTGCAGTATCGCTCATTGCTTAGCACAAAACTCACACATAATATGTCTCCACATTAACAAATCACATACGCATTATGTGTAAATTAAATATTGTGTGCATTGTTTGTAGCTAGAGCGCTTATTATTTTCTTTCTAGAAATATTACTAAAACTAATGAGCTATAATTCAAATGGTATAAGTGTTCGGCTAGATCGTAGGATCGATTTCTCTCACAAACTCTGCTTTCCCTGATTATCAAAAAATAAAATATCGCTTAAAAGCTTGTTAGTAGATTGGTTTTTGTAATCTCAAAACTCACTCAACATATTTTGGTTTCTCTCTTTAATTTTGTGATATCTACCAATCTCATAGTGCCACCAATGAGAATAATTATGATAAATACTGTCTAGGAAATTTGAGTCAACTGAAAATTATTGTTGTGCACGATTTATTTTATAACAATAATATTATTATGCGCGTAGAATTGAGTCAATCACGCAAACATTCCAAAATATTTCAAGAAAAATCTAAAGCCCTATTGGCCATTGTTTAGATTGTTTTACCTAAATTCTTTTAAATTAAAAATATTTTATTGTTTAAAAATAAAAATATCTATCAATCTCATAGTGCCACCAATGAGAAAAATTATTGTATTACCTAAATTCTTTTAAACATTCCCAATTATAAAAGAAGAAGAAGATTGTTTTACCTAAATTCTTATAAATTAAAAATACAAGTTGCATTTTATGTTGTACATTATTTTCAGAGGGAACACAGCTAGCTACTAGAATATTGCAATGACACTAGTCAAACCCTGGCTACCTAACTTCTCATAACTCACAAAGGCAGGTTTATTTTTACAATATTTTATCTACTTAATCATTGAATAAATGTAATTATTATTTATTTAATAATAACAAATAAACAAAGTTATATTTATTTCGTAAGTAAAATAATCTTTAGAATGGCATGTAAAAGCACATACAAAATAGCATTTTTTTTTTGAAGGTAATAGCATTATTATTTAAATTGGCTTGTTTTAGCTTTGAATATGACTATTGATCCCCATTTAGAATAAAAAATATAGTAAGAAATCATCAAAAAAGAAAAACATAGTTGGAACTTTAAGTTATTAATGAGAAGAAAAAAAACTACTTTTTTTGTCATAAATTCTTTTACCCATTTAAAAAAGAATATTACATTTTGAAGTTCCAAAAAGAAAAAGATTTTTTTTGATTGACTTTAATTTATTTTTCTTCAAACTCAGGATTATTATTGAGGAGTTCCTCAATCATGCAATTTATGCACTAGGTAATAAATTATAATTGAGGCATATACAACAATAATTATTAATGATAACTTTGATTTTCATTTCATGTCAACTTAAGGAAAAATGACAACACTACTCGATTAAGACATATCAGTAATGACCAACAAATAAAAAAACATAATTGAGAGGCAAAACATGTACTAAAAATAAAATGAGAAAAGAGACTAATTGCTATACAAGTTAATTAACTTGTATAAAAAGAGACGATACAAGTTAATTTGTTAATTAGTCTTTACTTTTCTTTTAATTTTAATGGGTGCTAATCAATAAACCTAATATTGTTAAGGTTCGTAACGAAACCCTAGAAACGGTACTAAATGAGAGAAAAGAAGAGGCGTAAATCTAAAAAATTTAAATGGAGATAATATATTACTATCACTAAATTATTATGCGTAATACAATATAACTCACTTTTTTTAACTCATTTTTTGTATCAATCTGAGTGGCAACCAAAGAATTTATGGATTAAATTCTGTTTTTTAAGATATATACTTTTAGAAGGAAATTGGACGAATAAAATATTGTCACGTATTGATAGACTAAAAAGGTAGATTATAAAGCATTTTTCAAATTATATTTATTATATTATTATAAAATTTCATTTCCGTGTGGATAATTAGGACTAACTAGTCCTATATTTTTATATACAACTTGTTTTATGTATTTTATTTCTCTAAAAACTCTCCGGTTTAGAGACTAGTGAGGAAGTGATTTTTCGGCCTTTAAGCCTACAAATCACACCTTATTTTCTTTTATATCTATTTGAATATAATTAATCTTTCATTAATAAACTTTTTTTATCATGGAAATTGTTCTGTTTTTGTGTTTTTTGACTGTTTTAGTGATTGTACGTTATTTTTTTAATTTGATCAAAACTTTGTCCATACAAATTTGAACTTTAATATCTCACACTTAAATAAATCAAAAAAATTATTAGCTTCTAGTTCTTTGCCATTACGCAATTATTTTCTTTTCAGATTTATAAGATAATGCAAATAAGACCGTATATATTTAATATAGGCATCTTTTATATCAGATTTTTATAACTTTTTTTTTTTTTTAAATTATAATTGTTATAGTTTATGCTAGTATTATATTTGGTTCCTGAAAAAAAATAAATTAAATTAATGAAATATATGGCTAATTAATGTGAATCCCAAAGGAAAGGAACAAATTAAGGAGCAATGATTCAAACAAAAAACCAAAAGGATGGATAAAATGACAAATGAGAATGTCACAAATCTGTCCACCGCCCTAACTCAATTGTGTGCCACCATCTTTGGAAGCTCTTACATCAATTAATAGAGATACACAGTGATTCACAATTATAGCTATATTACCTTCTCTTGCCAATGTGGACCTAGCCTGAATGGTTAAAACGTCTTTAAGTGCATTGAGAGGTTGTGGATTCGAACCACGTCTCGGTAACTAACAACTAACCTGAGACTCTAAAGAGTCGATTTCCACCTTTGATAAAAAAAAAAACCTTCTCTTAACATTTCATGCATCATAAAAAATAGGGATAGGGGGTGAGTGAAGATACCTACAATTTTAGTGTCTCGTTGTATTCAAAAAAATAACAATTAAAATGAACAAATTTTACTGGTAGGTTGTAGATCAAATGATACAAACATAGAACAACAAACTGTTAAGATCGTGAGTTGAATTTTTCCAACAGAGACTTCTTATTTTAAAGAAAAAATAGTAAATATACAAGAACAACTATTTTACTTTGATATTTTTAGGAGTCAGAAATGGAATAGGGTGATGATATGACAATGACATTCAAAAGAGGGATAAGTTAGGCAAGTTGGAACTCACTAGAAAAAAAAATGAGACCCAAAAACATCAAAATAAATTAAGAAATGGTAAGTTGACTTTTGTGTGTGTAGGACTATTTGCCTTTTTATTGCCTTATTAATTTTTCTGCATATTATAAAGCTGAACATAAAGTCATGATGATGTCGGTATGTGTGCTCTCTCCATATACTCTATATAAACATCCTTCTACATCTTTTTGTCTTAGCCATCCAACTTAAAATTTGCTTTCACATCTTTAAATTTTTATCTAAAATTAAAAAACTATACATTATCATCATTTTCTTCTTTAATCATATTTCAAGAAAATGCTGCAAAAGGGTGGTTTTGGTTTTCTTTCTGCTACTATAATTTTCTTTCTGGTTTTCTCTTTGGTTTTCTCTTCTCTTGCAGTTCCTGCTACTAGTAAGTTTCATCTCATGCATGCAAGTTTTAAATTTAAGTTCTTTTCTTAAAATTTAATTTTATTTCAATGTCTTGCTCTTCTTTTTAAATTGATAATAAAAATCAATTTTGTTTTTGGCTTTTCAGGAAGTCTCAAGTCAAGTACTGAAGAAAACCAATCAGCATCACTAGTCCAAGATTTACTGATTCAGGTCAGCTACTTTCTTTCTTTTTTCTAGTTTTTTTTAACAGTCTAGCGCTTATACTATTTAAACTATCGTAAAATCAAGAATTCAAGATCAAGAATCTACAAATTTGTTCTATCTTTTCATTTCTTGATTCTTTGAATTTTGAATTCTTGATTATGGCATTTCTTTGGGGTTTTAAACAAATTTATTCAATAAATTACAGGATGCAATGGATTTGAGCAGTAATAGTGATGGAGAGGAGCTTCTTGATTTTACTATTAATGGAAGGATGGATTTGGAAAGCACAGATTATCCAGGGACTGGAGCAAATAATCATCATGATCCAAAACCACCTGGAAGATCTTGAAAATAAAAATCCAAAGATTTAATTAATTATGTTTGGGTTTGGTTTATGAAGGGGATATTTGTTTATCTGGGATATGATCTTTATCCATTAATTAATTATGTTAATTATGAATGTGAATTGTGTTTGTATGTATGTTTGTGAGTGTGGATTAATTAATTAATCGAATTAATTAATAATCTAACTATTACTTGAGATTATAAGGGAGATACAGGCGGAGGTTCCATCTTGTACAATAGACAATATGTATGTAAATGAAGCAATATATGTGATGTGGGGTTTAAATTAACAATTATATGCATTTTCATTCAAAAAAAATATATATATGCATTTTGTATATAATGAGCCCATTAAATATTTTATATTTCCAGCTCCTACTTTTTTTTCTATGATTAATTGTGTGCAAATTGTAATTCTTTTTGACATAATTTTTTATTAATTTCAAGCCGTTATATATATTATATAGTTTAGGAAATGTAAATGTGACACAGAATAAGATGCATAATATTGATTGTAATTGTTTTATAAAATAAAAATTAAAAACCGCATAAAAATCCTAACATAATAAAAATTAATTTTTTAATTTTTTAAAAGAATTTATAAATCCTTTTACAAAGAGAACAAACAAACTTTTTATAAAAAAATGACACATTAATTTTTTTATAAAAAAACAACTAATATAACAAAATGTTTTAAACAATAATAAAGATATGGTCTTTAAGTAATTTCATTTTTAGTTTTGAAAGGTCTTCACTCCTTTCACTTCTTAATTCACGTATAAAGTGAAGTTGATATATGTTTTATCAATAAATTTTAATCAACCAAAATAATAAAAAAAGTTATTGGTTATTTATTTTATTTTACAAAATTAAAATAATATACAAAATAGCTACAGTCAACATAAATGATAGCCATTAGCAACGGAAAAAATAACTATTTAAAATGGAAAGTTTTTACCTAGACCCGGTTCATGTAAAATTTATGAACCTATCCAATAAGGTGTTAGAGAAATGAGAAAAAAGAAAAAATTATGATAAGAGAGAGAAAATTATGTTAGATTTTTTAACACCTCATTAGATAGGTGCATGAAAAATTTATATACCGGAACTAGGTAAGAATTTTCCATTTGAAATATTTCACTATAGTTTTTAATTTGAAAGGTGTGCAACTTGTTATTAGGGGGTTCTATTACTACATGAATTGTATGGTATAAATGATGTTTTGTTACTAAATGTGGGATGTCGATATTTTTTATTTGAACAAAGGCTCAACGCACCCCCTAAACTTGTGATACGGGGTCATCTAACTCAATTTATATTTTTTTTGAGCAAATAACCCCAAAACTCTTTGGGTCAAATAACCCATAATTTTTATTTTTATTTTTAAAAAAAAATTAGGATGAATTTATCACAACAATTAGGGAAATATCTAATTATTTTTTTGCATTCCTCACCTCCGATTTGTATTTTACGCGTTTTAAAAATACAATTATGGGTTACTTGACCCGAAAATGAAGAATTTTGGAGTTATTTGCTCAAAAAAGTATAAATTGGGTTAGATGACCCCGTGACACTAGTTTAGGGAGGGCGTTGACCCTTTGTTCTTTTTTGTTTTGGCTTTCTATACGTGGAAGATCAAATTCACTCTCTATTAAATTTAAATTGTAAATTCATAATTTTTTTTATCAAACTCTTTAAAACAAAGAATTGGCATCTAAAAAATGGATTAGAGATGATCTTAATAAATACATGCTCCAAAAAAATGTTTATGACTTTGGACAGAGTAATTATTTATATCTATACAATTTATCCCTCTATATCAATAGTCCTATTTTAAAATTAACATTTTATCATTTTTGTATTAAAAAATTTAAATCCAGTAAACCTTTTTTTTATTTGTTTTTAATGTAATATTTCCCTTTGTAAAGTCTTTTAACAATAAATTTTATTGATAGAGCGGAGATTTGAATTATTATAATATACTTTTAATGTTCTATAAATCAAACTCATTTAAACATCAATTAGTCGAATTGAAATAATTGTTAAATAGAGCTGACGGATCACTAATTTACATATTTAAAGAGTGTTATTAATAAAATTGAAGAATATAAATGTAAATATAAATTTTATTATTTAACTGAGGCTCTCTTTTTTTTATCTTTTAAATGCATTTTTTTATGTAATACTATCAAGCTGCATTTATATTTTTTTTATAACTAAAACAATTATATATTCGTATAATCTGTACAAATAAATATCAATTAAGTGATTGATTAGACCTTCTCCTACCTAAATCAAATTGCTATGATAGACTATTTGAAAATCATTTACCTAATTGTCACATCTATATTTAATTATTTATATTGTTTGTCAGCGACATGTCATTTTAGGGAGGCCGACTTATTAAATTATTAAAAATGTGATCTTTTTAAATTTATATAAAATAAATTTTAAATAATTTATAAAATAATAACTCAAACAAAAGTATATGTTTATTACTACTATTTAATACGTATATAATAATATACAATTTGTTTTTTTTTCTTCATATGGTGGATTTGGGTATAGCTCTTGGTTTACCACTTGGTCCATTGCCCAAATCTTATAGCAATGAGGCCCACAATCTTAGTACATAACAGACATCTGAGCCTGAGATAGCCCAGCATTTACCTAAAGTTGGGCTGAATTCACAATTTTACACATTTTTTGAGTTTGAAAACTGAAAATCATACATCTAATTAACATTTTGCCAATACAATCCAGTGATTCTTCTATAATTGGTTATTTATTTATTTACGTGTGAGTTGTGGGTTAAGAAGAATTTAAAAGCTCTATAAATTTGCTGAATTTCAACTCTTATTTGATAAATTAGTTTTCTTTAAAAAAACAAGAACTTTCTTTAAACCATATCATAAATAATAGCGTTATAAATGTATTTACACTGACTTTACAAAGAACGAGATATTTGAGTAAGAATATTGGTTATACTGCTCACGTATCATCTAATGAATTTAAAAATTAAATTATATAACCGCCATAATAGTAAAATATTTCAATTAAACTCTTCCGGATTTTTAAATTACAAAAAAGATACAATAAACTAATATTAAGGAATATAAAATAAAATATTCAATAAAAATAATTTTAATTTTATCAAAAAATTAGTAATAAATAATTTCATCTTTATTGTTGAAACATCAATCTTTATCGCAAAAATATCAATTTTTAATGTTGAAACATCTTGATTCAATCTTTAATATTAACATTCATATTCCAAAAATGATGTAATTCAATTTTTATTATGATTAAAAAATAAGAAATATTAAACAATCAAATAATAAAATTAAAATTATCTGTCATCAATATTGAAATAAAGGGTTAATCTTTTAAAAATGTCTTACATTTTTATTTTCTTTTTTTACTATATTCTAAACTTTTAAAATCGTCTGTTTTATCTTAATTTATAATTTTCATTTGCAATTATATAAACTAGACTTTTTCACACAAAAAAGGTTCAAATTTGTCATTTATATTGACGTATAATCTATAGATCTTTAATAAAAAAATGAGTTCAAATATGTCCTTGAATTTTGAAAAAAAATATGATAAATGTTAGTTCAATTTAATTTATTTATTTATTTTTATTTTTTAATGACAACAAGAAGTTGAGTTTGAGTTTTTAGCTCAAATACCACTATGATGTCTAAATTAGAAAAGGTAATGAGATAATTGTATTAGTGAAAATAAGGATAATAATATGACATAAGAAGTTATATGACTTTATGTAATGTTCTATCAATGCATGTTATTAAGACTATTCATTTGGTTCGAATCAAATCGAACTAAACTTAAATGTTAAATTTGAAAATTATAAAAAAATTCAAACCAAATTAGTCAGGTTTTTTTTAATTAAGTTCAATTTTTCAATTCTATTAATACAAGATTTAACTAAAAGATATATTTTTTAAATATATTAAAATAAAAGTTTATTTTTATACCATTAAACCAAATTGAACCAAATTATCTGTTAAATTTAATATTTAGTTTGGTTAATTTTTTCACATCCGTGAATGGTATAATTCTTTTAAAAAGAATTATACATGAGGTATTCTGAATGAATCTCAACCATAAAATGATACATTTAAATATTTTATATCTAAATTAATTCCAACTCGAGATGAATATATTTTTACGGCATTTTTAAATCTTATTCACACTGATTCTTGTTGGAGCCGAATAAATCTCTTCAAAAAGGTAAAATTTTAATTTTAAAAATTGTATTTTTTAGTATGGTTTAAATTTAAAATTTTAATTAAATTAGAAGGACCGCTTTACTAATTCAAATGCAACTTAAGATGTAGCAATAATTTAAAAAGGTTGATATCCCCTTCTGCAGTTTATTTTATTGAAAACGAAATCCTTTGGATTTGAACGTTATGAAAATTACAGAAGCATTGATGAATGATGGGTGATTTGGACCCACTTTCATCATTCAATAGTTGCCTAAAACGAGGGAAAAAGCGAATTTGCTTTATGTTAGCCTAATAATCACTTATGGACCCTCACTTTTGACAAACTTATTGGTAAACATCCTAAATTTTAAAATCGATCAATAAACTCTCTATATTATGTGGCGGTGCTTATTTATGGCTTTTATGGACTAAATACCCTTAACGTCGTGTTTTTTATCATATGTCATTCTTTTAAAAAAATAGCAGCGCTATATCAACTGACACGTTATCAAAATATCCTATTGTCACGACCCGATTCTCGGCATCGAGACCGGCGCTAGGGAATGGGAGTGGTTGCTCCGAAACCCGTAGCAAGCCTTAAAAATACATTAAAATCACTTATTTTTTTTCGCGGAATTCAAACCATTTTCGAACATTTTAAAATCGCAGTTTAAAACGTTCTTATAAAAATTACCATTTAAAACATGCACATAATTTTCTCTTTAATTATTGCATTTTAGTTTCAAAACCATTTCTCTATGGTTTATCATGCATCTTACGTGCATACCATCTTACTATGGTAATTACTGCATTTCACTATGCAGGCCATTTCTCTAATGGACTTAACTGCATTTCACTATGCAGATGCGTTCGCCGCATTTTATTCAAGTGCAGTCGCTCGGACTTTCGCACAGCATTCACATATTACATATTATCAGAGTTTAAGCGTTATAATAAAATATAAAGCATAAATAAGTCCAACGACTACTAAGGTATCACCGTTCATTATTCTAGCTACTGCAACTCTAGACACATAAAGGAAAGTCATTCTCACTTATTCAATCCAGGGATTTCCGGAACAAGAAATTGGAAATCCTCACCTCAAACTACTCGCCTGTAAAAATATTAAATTCAACGGGGTCAGTTATAAAAACTGGTGAATGCGTACAACATGTACTAATAAACATTAATATGAAAGCAATGCATTCCAGATTACCGATTCATATGAAACCCTAAACCATGATTCATGTTCCTATATGCTTTCAAAACAGGAAACATAAATATTCCACATCATTTCATCATATTCGGGTTAACCTTTTATTTTTCTTTGGCCGTATTTATTTTCTCTTTTTGTACTTTTAGCCAGTCAAATCCGATTATTCTTATTTTACGTATTTGAAAGTCCCAGACTCTTCTTACAATACAACGGATTTCGGCAGTACATAAATACTGTCGCCAATTTCACTTTTTTTAATAAAAGGTTCAACCTCTCAGATCTCGGCAGTTTCTCTTTACTGCCTTTGGTCGTCTATATTCCGTTGCCTCTGAAGATCTGTTCACACAGAGTCTAGGCCGTCGCCTGACTTTCCAGGCCGTCGCCAGGATTCACACAGCACATTCACATGCAACCCATTCTAAATGCAATACCGGTGATCACACAGCACTATTGCCGCCCAATAGTAAGCATGTTTCAATGAATCTAAATCGGTTTCAACACTATGAATAGTTCATGCGATTTAAATTCAAAATAAAATAAAGCATTTGCAAATCATGTAAAGCAGTTCGCAATATTTTTAATACTAATATTTAGCAGTATAAGTTGTAAACACAATCACAGTACTCGCTTATTCCAAATATAAAAATACCACCCGTCGAATATTCAAAACCTTTGCTCGCCGGTTTCCGCGACAAAACTCGCTGGATCTAATTTAGAGATTAAACATTAATAAATGTAATAACTCTAAATTCTAGGATAAACTCTAGACCGACTCAACCATATAACCACATAATCACAAACCAAATTTGATTCCGACTATCTATATCCGCGTCATCGTATTTCTATACGATACACCACGTAGTTTATTTATTTCAATAAATAAACATAGAATTATAATTCCATATAATTCTATCACACATTCAATTCACATAATTTTCTAAAATACACCTTTAGAAAATATCAACAAACATATCACAATTCACAAATATCCAAAAATATTTTTCCGTAAAATATTTTTGACCCGGGGCTCGGCCCCCCTTATTTTCTGCCAAAAACATTTCGGCACTAACTGCTGCCAAATGAGTTTAGGACTGAGCCAACATGCTCTATCCCCTCTACTCATACTCCGGTCACCGTATTCCGGTGGTTTTGGCCGGAAAACTCAAAAACGCTAAAAACGCTTAAAAATTCATTTTAAGCCATTTTAACACCGAAATTCACCAAAATTATTTTCAAATACATTTTTATTTTTTTATCTTGCAAAAACAGCAGCCCAAAATTTTAAAATATTTATTTTTCATTATTTTAGCCATTAAAACCGAAATATCAATTAATAATCAAAACCGATTATTAATCCGTCAAAACACTTCGATTAAATCACTTAAATTCCATAAATAATTATCATATGTATTTCCAGAAATTTTTCATGAATTATTTCTGTCCAGAAATTAAAATGACCGTTTTACCCTTTTTAGAACAATTTTGGCCGAATAGAGTTATTAAAAATTAAACCCGATTATTAAACCGCTAAAAATTAACCATCAACCATTTAATTAACATCAACCACAAATATAACTCATACATGAACCAATTTATTTCCAGAAATTAAAAATCCCTTTATTTACCATTTTTAAGCTATTTTTAAGCTTTAAAATAATTAAAAATCGAAACTTCAACCATTAAATTAATACCCGAATTATTTAACATTTTTGATCCACAAAAATTACACTTTAAAGCATATTTTAACTTCAACATATAGATCAGCCCAGAAATTAAATAAATAATTTAATTTTCACGGAAAAATTATTTTAAAACCGAAACCCACATAAATAACAACCAAAACCAATTAATTATCCATCAAACATCAAATATAAACCATCCTATGCATGTTTCTAACACTTAACCAACATCAGCAAGTAAAAGTAAGGTTTTGAGCTTGAAATTATACCTCAAACGAACATGCAAACACACACACACGATCTACGCAATATTCCCGACAACTTTTGTGAAGAAAGTTTTGAGAGAAAATAAAAGTGTAAGGTTTTGTGTTGGGAGCTATGGAGTATTCGGCACCCACAAAATGAAGAAGATGAAATAGAGACTTGGGCACCAAGTTTAGCTTAGGAAAATATCTAGATATTATTTGGTTGTTCAATTATTTACAAGTTTGCCATTATGGCATTCTTGTAAATAATTCGAACTCTAGGGGCAAAATAAACTCAACTTTCTCAAACACTCAAAAACATTAAATCATATCATATGGGCTGAGTTAAAATATTTTTGGGCCTTTAAAAAATATTTAAAATAATTATTTTTACGGTTTTTAGTGAAAAATCACAAAATTCACTTTTAACACGTAAAATTGCCAAAAATCACATTTAAGGCAAACACATAGCAAATCACATTTTTACCTTTATAAATTCACCACGTGAATTTATTCACTATTTTCGAGGTCCTAATCAATTAAAATCGGACACACACGAAAATAAACACTAATAATTCTACGGGGTATTACACCTATTTATATTTAAACACCCAAAATATCTTTAAAACGATTAAAAATTAATTAAAAAAATAAAAATATAACCCAATCAAACCTCCCGGTCAATCCATCCACCACTTATCACAGACTGCCGCCTTCGGTCATCTTATCGGGTGCGGAGACGAGCAGCTCGTCTTCTCAGATCTGAGAAGATCAATTGTTCTTCTCAATTCGTTTGAGAAGATGAATTCTCAGAGAAAAACCCATATGAGTTTTTCACGGATCTGTTTTTGAAGAACAACTTTACATATGTTATTGGAGAAACAGGGGGACAACCGGTGGGTGGCGATAGATGGATTGATCGGGTGGTTTGGGTTAGATTGGACAGAATTTGTTTTTTTTCTTAATAAAATTTTAATAGTTTCAGGGGTATTGTGGGTGTTTTGTTTTTTTAGGGTATTTTGAAAACGTGTCAGTTGATAAAAAAAACGGCGCTATAAATATTTTAGTCCATAAGAACCATGGGTGAGCGCCGCCACATAACACAAAGAGTTTACGATCATTTTTAAATAAATTTTTCTATTATTAATTATATAACTCCCTATAATGGTCTACTAATAAAGATTTATTTTGACCTTTCAATTAAAATACAAGATCAAATAACACTAAATTTGTGGTTTTAAATTAAAAAATTTCAAACTAGGCATTTGAACAAAAACTCTTAAAATAGTATTTTTTAGTTCCAAAATGATCAATAGTTTATGGACACTTCAGCTCTAATTTTTCTAATTATTTTCTGTCATTTGAGCAAATTGAATAATAAGAGTCAAATCAATTAATTTCTGAATATTATTATTTAAAACTATAAATTCATTCTTAATTGATATTTTATGTTAAATTGGATGTGCAAAATAAATTTTTATTAGCTCTATAAATCATCAATGAACTATAATGTAAATGGTAGGTGTCCTAGACGTATTTTTATTAAGACCGTATGATTAATTTTGTCTACAAGCTTTAAAATATCTCCTCTTCGATGGTAAAAAGGCAAAATAGATACTATAATTTTATTGTTTTAACTTTTAGGTTTTGAACCTGATGCCATATTTACTGCAATTTTACTTTTGAACTCAGAGCTGAATCTTTCCTTAACGTTTGACCCATCATTTTGTATTTTCCCAAACTTCGAGATGAAGTATGCTATTCTTTTTTGTTTCTCTTTCTCAAAAGTTTAGCTTTCAGTTAAAGTCTTTTTCTTTTTCGAGTTAAAGCCATTTTGTATGCACAATTTCTTCACCAGATGTTTATGCATTTACAATTACAATGATAAATAAGTACATTTTTATTTACTCAATTCTTTAATTTAAACGTTCCACAATGAATGTGGAGTTAGAATTTAAGCCTTTATAATTTCACCAATTTAATGGTGGAAGCCGAATTTAAAAGTGAAAACGAATTGGAATATTTGTGGGTTATTCGAGGTTGGCTTGAAATCTTTTTAAAAATCGGCTCAAAACATTTAAGTCGAGTTTTAACTATTTGAATTTTATCTTGAACCGACTTCAAATATTAATTATAATAATTTGTGATGCTTGTGAGTCCAAACCAACCTTGTATACTTACAAGTTAATAATTTATCTTTTTATTATATTTGTTTTAATAATTGTTTTTATTTTTATTGAACTTGACCTTTGGCTAATTCGGATATTGTTCATGTTCAAACTCGAATACGCATGACATACACGAGTTCAAATTTGCTATAATTGCAAATCGGCTCGGCCGGTTTACGGCTCTAGTAGATTTTTTTGATTTTTTTATCTTTTCAAATATGCCCATTAAAATATGTGGATTATTTTATCTCTCTCAAACATATTAACAATTTTATAAAAAGAATCTTAGATAGACCGAGTTTATTACGTCATCTGTAGACTAAATTTTCGTAAACTAAGTCAATCACATTATTAGAGCTCATTCAAATAATGGAAATATTGCAATACACCATTAAAATGTGAATACATTAATTACACATTTATTATAATATTACTATCATTTTAATAAGGTATTATGATGTGATTGACTTATTTTACATGTGACGTACTAGATTTGGTTTATATAAAAATTTCTCCTGTTTTACAGTCTCTATAGCAATAATAATAATATTTTTTCAGTAATTTTACGGTTTTCATATTTTAATTTTGTCATGTTTAGTTAGAGTTCGAATCTTTCAGTTTCTTTAAATTAAAATATTCAACTTAACATTCATGCTATTTTTATCTAGTGATACTGAAAGAGGATAACTCATTATATGGAAATCTTTTATTATTTTATATGACAAAATGAATTGAAAATTCAAATTAATCAATTGGCTTAGTTCTTAAGCTTTACGTGAGAGTGAAAGCAAAAGTGAAGATGAGAGGTCACTTTTGTAAAAATGTCTGAAGCAAAGTAGCAAATAAAAAGTGATAGTTAAAAAGGTTTTAAGGTGGGACCAAAGAAAGTGTTTCTTTTGGACTCAAAATGTTTGTTTTTTCTTTTCTTTGTGGTGTGAGATACATACACATATATTAATTACATTACTATATAGTTTTTCATTTACTACATTAAAGTTGAGGATGAGATTAGTCTCACATTTTTAGCCATATATCTCCATTGCCCACTTTGGATCTTTTTCTTGGTGCTCCAAAGCCCCTCTCCATATATTTTGGTCCCACCCTAAGCCACCTTTTAGATCATTTTCCACTATTAAAAATTAAATAAATTTCTATTATTTATTAAGAATAAATAGATTCGTGAGCGGAAAATACACAAAGGACACATTCACAAGTTCGTAAAAAAGACCACATTCATAGATCAATCACCATATTCATTGCAAACTCTAACAAAGTAGATTAATAAGTCATTTTATTTATTTATTTTTATAAAATTTTCATTTTCATTTTATTTGATTTTTTTTTGATTTGTTAATTTTTTAGGATGATTATAATTAGTTGCCATTAAATTTTGATGAAAAAAAAAAGAGTAATGTCAAGACTGAACTAATACAAATATAAATTAAAATAAATAAAAGTTTAGATTTGTAATATAAGATAACAAAAGTTGAGGGACTATGAATAAAAATGGCTCAGAATTAACATTTATTCAAATCAGTGATAAAACTAGATCAGACTGGCTGATTTAGGTGAGACTGGGTATAGGCTAGTTGTCGGTCCAACTGATAAAAATTGAAAATTCAGTCTAATGAAATTGGACAAACCGGGATGAAATGATGATTAAACCAATGGTTAAACTGGTTAAATCGAATGTTGAATCAGTTAAACCGGAAGTTAGACCATAAACCTTTTTCAAAATTTATTTATATATATGAGTTTACTCACCCTATTCGAGTAACAATTAAACCAAAAATTGATGCCCTCACCGATTCGATTACCACTTCGGTTTATAAAACACTAATCTAAATATAAACTTAAAGAAGAAAAAATATTATAAGTTACTACTAGGATAAAATTTGCCAAAATGAGCATTGAAACAACAACTTGCATACAAATCGCAAAAGAGTTTGAAGTAATTGCACTCACACTCAGCAAACATATATCCAAAATTAACAAACACCCACTTGCCCTAAATTAAGAAAAATTCCCCTTTTACGAATAGGACGAACATCAATGCCATTTCACATTTACAAAAATGATTCATTGAATTTTCATTACTTGCCCCAATTCATATGTATTTTGTTTCCTCTTTAAATACGAATCCTTCAATTTTGCTATACAGGACAAAAAAATGACTCCGCCATGGAAGTTTAATTCCTGCGATGAAGATTCATAATTTAATAATGTTTTGATTTATCACTATTTTTTTTAGCAAACCGTGTGATAAGCAATCTATAAATAAAATAAATACATAATATGAACCTCAATTGTAATGCATATGTACATTACTTTCAAGTGTACATTTAATCTGGTCAGTAGCTCATATATGATACTTTCTATCCAAGGTTGAAGATTATTCTCTCTATCCCTATATTTAAGAGGAGACATTGGTTTTATGTACATAAATTAATGATTCTTTTTTTTGTCCTATTAGTAATAATTTTGTAATTTATGAATAGAGAGTAATATGGATAAAATAAAATAAAAAGTAAAAGAGAGGTTTTATATAAAAATGACATAAAAATTATAACGAGATGTATAAAAATGATTATATCTTTTTTTTTAAAAAAATTAAAATTGAACTTTATTAATTACGAACAAAAATTAACAAATTCACAATCGGAAAAGGAATAATTCCGTCAAAAATACTATTTTTTTAATAAATAGTACACCTTCCGTTTTTTTAGTTGTCCATTTAACAATACATATTTATCTATATTTACTTGTCCATTTAGATTTTCATGATGATTTTAATTTTAATTTTTTAAATTTATCCATATTTAATAAATGACTATATGTTTTAATTTAAAAAGCATTTATTAATTTATAGGGTTATATCAGTATTTCTCCTTATAATTTAAGATAAAAGGAGCGCTGTATTGGTATGTATAATTTTGGGTAAATAGAGAAATAAAAAGAACAGAGTATATCACTCTTACATGAATGAATTTTAATTTTAAAAAAGAGTAGAGAACTTATATTAAAAAGTTATAAATATAAAGATGCATTTGATTTTTTTTAAAAACAATAGAGTTTTTAAGACTCCACATATATATATTAACACAATTTTTTTTAAAAAAATCAAAATCTAAGAAACAGATTTTTTTCAAAAATGTTTTTAAACATTGTTTTTTTAATATGTTTATATATTCATAATTATGAAAGATATAATTATACAATATTTATTGATATTTAAATATAGTAAAATGAAAAAAAATGGTAAAGTAGGGCCAAGGAAGAGAAAGAGGAAGCAAAGTGGCGAAGACATTGAAGGCGGCGTAAAAAGCGAGCCTTATATTTTTACCTTTTCGCTTTTTGCTTTCACTTTTTCTCAGATGGGTCCCACCCATCCCTTCCCTCTTGTTTTTCTTTTTCTCTTTAGCTTTTTCTTTTGTCTTTCCTACGTCAACTCCATCCTTACCCACTATTTAATCCACTTTTTTTTTTATTTCTCTTAAATAATCACATTTTTATCATTTATTAATAAATAACAAAATATGCTAATTATATCATGTAAATTGTATATTATACACTAACACGCACAACTCTTTTTTTTGACCCATATTATATTAGAAATTTTAATCATGTGTTAACTTATGTATAATTCATTTTGAAAAATGAACTAACATTTTATATCAATACCAATTTTATGATATGCGTTTTTAGATTTTTTTTAGTTTAAAAAATTAGACCTATTTTATATAAGTTGTTCGCAAAAACTAGCAAAAACTAATTATTATGCATTTTAAATCAGACAAATTATCATTTGAATAAAATTGGAAGCTGAAATCCCGACCTGCACAAACAAAGACTTGGCCACTAGACCAAGCCTTTAAGTGCGGGTTTTAGATATGAAAGTTAGGTTCAATTAAAAAAAAATTATCTATATGATTATATTTTATCAACATAAGATTATCTAAAAGAATTATTCTAATTAGAAAAAGATATTACTAGACCTACTTGTGCATTACATTAACATATAAATTAAGAATATTAAGATGCCTAGATAATAGATATCACAATAAGAAAATAATTATATTAGCAGATATCTTAAGGAAAGACAACTTGTATTATTTTATTGGTTTTTAATTGATAAAAAGCAAAAAGGACATGACACCCTATTATCTTATATTAGAAAAATCAGAAGATATTATATTAAGTGGTGTTCGAACTTTTCTAAACCTGCTATTTTGATATCTTAATTTTTATATTTTACATTAGTATTTTAACTTTAGAACAAATATATAAAATCTCTGTGCAATGATACATTTATATAACTGGAATCAAAATAAAAATTATTGTTAATCTTATTAATAGTATGATGATGGCCGAAAATACTCATTTGATACACTATTGAAATGCAAATTAAAATTTTCTGTTTTTTTTTTCTCGTTTTGCTTTTCATATTTTTAAATTTAATTAATTGTTTTTAAAACAAAGCAAATCAAATTGCATCATATATTGTTTTCCTGATTGAAAAATAAAGTTAATTAAATTCAGATTTTAGTTGGATTGGTTTCTATTTTCAAATTTGGGGCTGAAGCAGTTCCATCTCTAGTATTACTTTTTCTTGTTTCAAAATCATCTGGTAGCGTATTCACCATTGTCATTGTCTTTTCCATCATTAAGTGACATTTTCCTTTTATTACATGATTATGATTTGTTATTCCTCCATGCCCTGTTTTACCCACCACAAAACAAACATCCTAATTAGTAATTCCTGATGGATAAAATTTATTAAAAAATATGTTCACAACTGTTATCTATTCTTTGTTTCCAAATCACTATTTCTTCAACAATTTGAAATGATGTTGGTAATCAATAAAGAGTGCTAAAAGGAATACTAGATATAAGGTATGTATTTCCAAGCCTTCAATGAAATTACATGCAAATGACTTGGGATAATCATCAACATTAGGGCACAATTGATAGGTCTGTTTCTTATTCAGATGTTTAATATTTCTGATGGATCATATATTCGGTCGTTTGAAATGCAATTTTTACATTCTTATATAATATAACATAATTGGATTAATTTTTTCAACTTGTTCGTTTTTTGCATATTTCTAATGCGATCATTGTGCATCATTAATCTATTATTTTTTAATGAAGCAGTTCGTTTTTGAATTATCTAGAAGTTAGAGATTCAATTTTTTTAAATTTCACTGTTCCATTACCAATTAGTATAATTTTTTTACAGTTATTTTGCACTTAGGGATAATTTCTAATTTGAAATTTAAAAAGAAAAATTGTGTTATAATTTTTTTCAAGTATGATTGAAATTTGCAGAAAATTCATTTTTAGTTCCTTCTAACATTGTTTTGCAGTTCTGGAAATTGTTCTCTACATGTTGGCTCAAAATAAATTAACTACTAGAATTTGATCATGATCGAAACTCATATAACCTTTAATCTTTTACTTGCTTTAAGATTAGTTTTTAGTTTTTATTTGTTTCAGTCATGAAAAACTGTACTGTTTTAGTTTTGATACTTTTTTCTGTCTATTTTTTGTGGTTTTAGAAAATAATTTTTTTATAAACTTTACTATGTCAACTTCATTGAAAAACAAAAAAGCTGCAACTTTAAGAAATGAACTTCAGCAATCTCGTTTTGATTTGAAGGACTGTCTCATGTACATCCATATTTAATCAATGTACTGTTCTTTTTAACTTAATTTATCTGCTGTTGTTATAATGTTTTCATTTCTATAATCTCACTGTTTCGTTGCTACCAATACATTCATTGTCACTTTCTTTCTGGTATGTATTTTTTCCTTTCTTGCAAATTGTTTTTTATTTAATTAAATCATTTGTAAACCAATTTTATCGGTTGTTCTTCTGAAATTGAATTTTATTACATTTTCTTGGTCTAATTTTTCAAATTTTCATTTGAAAATGATAAACAAATTTTGAATTTAGTTTATAAACTATATTCTTGTCTTGTTTATTTATAATTTATTCTAACTATTGAAAACTCAATTGAAATCAAATCTATTATAATAAAGTTTATTATTTAAACTTCCTACTATATATTATTTTTAAATATTTGTATAATTATATATTATTTTTTACTCTACTTAAATCTCTTTTATTATACATAAAATTTGTCATATCAATTTGTGAAGTTAAAGTACTCCTTGTGAGGTTAAAGTACTCCTTGTGAGGTTTCATACTCCTTGTGAGGATATTGTACTCCGTGTGAGGTTAAAGTACGTTGATGAAGACCTCTACTGCAATGTTCAAGATAAGTTCTGATGCAGCTATAATATAGTAACAGTTGTTGGTATGATTTGTATGAAAATTTTGAATTTTATCACTTATTGTAGTTCTCATTATCTTTCAGGAATAATATCACCCGAAGTTGTGAAGGCACTGGAATAAGTCGAGAAAGATATTCCATCAATAATAGAAGTCATAATTTTATACCGTTCGCTTACTTTCATATGTTAAGCGAATGTGTACTTGGATGGCCCATGAAGTGGCTAAAAAGTCCTTAAAGCCTCCTTTTTAGGAGTTATTATTGTAATCTCTGTTATCTAGTTCTCACAAACATTATGTACTTCTATTTACCGAAATCAATACAATTGCTATTTTGCCAAAAAAAAAAAAATGCAAATTAAAAAAGTTAAAATTCAAACACTAGAATTGTATATTAAAAAAAGGGTTAATAGCTTTTAAAAATTATAAATTTTAGTGTATTTTACATTTGACCATATCAGATACCAATTTTTGAGTTTTTTACAATTCAAAGCACCGAACAATTTTAGAATATGCGGACGCCGAAACAATATTTATTCCAATCTCCATGTTATTACTATTTGGACGAAAAATCGTTCACTTTCTTGAATTGCAAAAGAAAAAACATTCCATGTATTGAACTGTTAAAATTGAAAGTTCGTGTACGTTAAAATTTATAATTTTTTAAAGTAGTATATTTAAAAAAGTTCAGACGTTATTTGTGTAATTTATGAAAAGATTGAAGACTTTAAAATAACAAAAAAGAACTGACATATGGTGAAATTAAGAAGTTGTTCAGTAACTTCAGAAATTGTAGTTTTTTGCATTTGTTTTATTAACAGGGTAAATAAAAAAAAAAGTCTGATCCTTTCACGTTCTTTATAACACACTTTATCATCTGGGATTCTTCTATTTAAAAATATAAAAATAATAAAACCCTCTTCAGGTTTTTATGGGTTTTTAATGAACAAAACAGAAGAGAAATAACTCAAAAAGTGAAAAAGTTTGTGCCTTTATAAAGCTTTAAACAGAAAAGTTTTAATCTTTTTTGAACGTTCTTTTTGCTATAACTATTACTTGTATGCTGTTTCTATATGGGTTATTCTTATTCAATAACTTTTCTTCAGAGTTTAATTAGTTTCATACACCAAACCAAATGAACCAGACCAATAATATTAGTGTTAAGAGTAATTATAGTAATATGTCTCAGTGTAAAGATCCGGCTATTAAGCTTTTTGGAAGAAATATTCCGGTACCTGATATTCAGATTCTGCCCAAACCACCATCCAAGGTATATTTATGTTCATTTGGTATTGTATTTGCTTGATATGTTTTGTTTTTTTGTTTGTTTTAAGGTTAAATATGTCTGTGTTTTTGTTTTGAGGTGTGTTAGTTTGGTGGGTACTCAAAATTTTAAGTATTTATGATAGAAAAAATATTAGATATATTTGTGGTTTTGATGTTTTGCTTTGTTTTGTTTAAGGTGAATCTTGAGGTTTGATGCTGTTGAATTTCTGGGGTTTTAGTTTTTTTAATGAAATGAAACAATAAAAACTGTTCCTTTTTATGAGCTTTAAATCTTTGAACTAATGTTAATGGGAATATGTTCTTGAGCTTGTATGTGGATATTATAATTAATTATCATTATATTTATTATGATATGAAAAAAGTGAGTTCTTTTCTATTTTTGTCTCTCTTTTTTCTTCTTTGTTGTTATGTGTTTTATTTTTTGGTGAGCAATTTAATTTCTTAGGACAGTGATGCTAATTTCAAGTTTGAATGTTCTTTTAGGAAAAAGGCCTAAAATTTGTGCTTAACTGATTTTCTTTCTTTTTGGAAGTTCTAGAAGTTAAAGTTCAGGCCATAGCATAGATGATTCTGAGTGTTTGTAATTATAGCATTTCATTTGCTAATTAGTAGAAGTCGAAATTCCGGTATCACTCATGATTTCATTTTTATCAAAGTGATTGTGTTCCTAAGCTCTTAACTCTTTGATTTCTTGCACTTTAAATTGATCATATGATTTTTTGTCTATACTGTCCATTCCGCCATCAAATTGCTTTATCATATTTATATCAGATTCTCGTAAAGTCGTAATTTAGTATTGTCAATTCATATGTAATATTTGAACATGATTGCTAGAAGGCACGATTTTTTTTTTGATTTAAGATGCGCAATTATAATGAAAATGAAGTATAATATAAAAAATATTGAAGGATTACTGTTAAGTAGTAGTTCAGTTTGGAGTTGCATTTTGGTTCTTTGTTTATTCAATTTTTCTTGTAATTTGATTTTGTCTTTTGCTTTAGATTTTTGCTTTCCTTGTAAATTTTAATTTGCAAATGAAGTCTAATAACTTCAATTTGATCTCCAGAATAGCTGCAATGGTAACATAAAAGGAGAAACTGAGAGTTGTGGTGAAGCCAACTTAGGAGAACCGGCTAAGTCATCTGCGACAGGACAAACTACGGAAGAAGGCCAAACCCCTAATCAAGTGAATGAGGTAGCAAAAGCAGCTTCCGAACCCAAAGAAGACGAGGCAGAGACTGATTGTACAGACCAAGAAAAAGTTTTCAAGAAGCCAGATAAGATCGTGCCGTGTCCACGATGTAACAGTTTAGACACAAAATTCTGTTACTTTAATAACTACAATGTCAACCAACCAAGACATTTCTGCAAAAATTGCCAGAGATATTGGACAGCTGGTGGAACGATGAGAAATGTCCCAATTGGTGCTGGGCGGAGGAAAAATAAGCACCTAGCCTCTCAGTACCGCCATATATTAGTATCTTCAGATGGGGTGCCAATTACCAGTATTGAAAACTCAGACTCAGCCAGCCACCAACTTATGTCGTCTGTTGAATCTCAAACCATGTTGAGGCCTTCGACAACAGGAAACGGCGTGGTGCTAAAATTTGGCCCGGAACCACCACTTTGCGAATCCATGGAGACAGCACTCAATCTTGGAGAACAAAAGAGATACTCTGAGATGAGTTCATCCAATTGCCGAGAAATTCCGGAGGAGCCATCGTCATGCGGATCCTCCTTGTCGTTATCTGCTTGTGGAAGAAATGAATTACCTGAAACTATTGCACAAAAGGAGCCAGTAGGCCTGCCGGGACCTACTAATGAGCTCAGTGTGCCACATCCTTTACAGTGTTATCCTGTTCCTCCGTGGGTTTTCCCCGTAGCCCCTAATTGGAGCAACGCAACCTCCATGACAGCAGCTCAGCTGTCCACAGCACAACCTTGCATGCCAAATAGCAACAATTCCAATCAAGTTCAATGGTGCTCTACGCCAATACTAGCAGTTCCTAGCTTTTGTTCACCTAGCATTCCTTTGCAACTTGTACCGGCTTCATATTTAGGCTGCGTGCCTCTGTGGGCTGCTGGAGCAGGAAATTTGGCCGTAAACGGATCTAATGGTTGCTCTTCCCCATCATCCTCTACTAGCACCAGTTGTTGCTCAGGAAATGGCTCGCCAAAGTTAGGCAAGCATGGTAGAGACTTGAATCTTATGGATGAAGAGCAAGCAGACAATTGTGTATTGGTTCCAAAGACTCTGAGAATTGATGACACAAATGAGACTTCAAGAAGTCCTCTATGGGGCACATTAGGTCTTAAGGGAGACCAGAAGAATCCTGTATCAAAAGGTTCTGTCTTCAAGCCTTTTGAATCCAAAGCAGAGAGAAAGGACCATGTACCAGAATCCACTCCTATACTGGAAGCAAATCCAGCAGCTCTTTCGCGCTCCACTACATTCCAGGAGAGCAGTTAAAGGGCCTTGGCTGAGGAAACAAGTCCTCGAGCCAATTCATAGTTAAAAGTATTGTCCAGATATCTCGTCAGTGAGTTCACAGTGTAAATATTTGAGGATCTTTAGTGTGTTTTTCTAGTCTGCCGCGACTTGTAGGTTCCAAGTTCATACAAATGCGTAATGCGTTACTTCTGCTTTGAATTGGCAGAAAAATAAGAGGAAGTTCTGCTGAATGTTGTATGTATTATTCAAAACCATGTTCAGTTACAAGGATAACCCAGGTTTTGCAATGTTCCATATATTACATACTTGGTTGCTTTCCTTTAAACGTGAAATTCGAGCATCTTTTTGTTTCCGTTCTTGTTTTTTCATTTCATGTATCTTGAATGTGTTCTTTTCAATTGCTCATTGCTATCTTATTCAACCTTCAAACTTCAGCTTTACAAGCAGAAGTGCAAGTTAATGGTTCTCTTTAGATTACTTGGTGATTGCTTTTTAACATATTGTGTTTTATTATGAGCTCTACATTCCAGGTGGATATTTCAGACTTGGTGCGAAACAAATCTTAGTGCTCAAGGCTGCTATTCTGAGGTATGAAGCAGAAAACCTGGCTTATGATATGATGTTTCAGATCTTTCATCCTACGAGTTCATACGTAATCGATGAATTTTAATTCTTTATTAGATCATACATTTTTAAAAAGAAATAATAATAAATAAATAATTGTAGTGGTCTCCTAAAAGATTGAATTTATTGAGGAGACCTTTTCGGCTTTTCCTCTTTTCTTCTCTTTAATGTTCCTTTTAAATTTCTCTTTTTAAGCCAGTGCAAGTGCAAAAGTGAAAACTTTTTCTCATCACAAACAGAAAAAGACCATATCTTTAAACATTGCTCATTTTTACCCTTTTTACTTTTTCTAGGAAAAAATGTTGTTTTCCACTGCTAAGGAAGGAATAATGGCTGCTTTTGGGTTTTAAGAGGAATTATTTCATTTCAGCTATGGAGATGAGTGCTCTCTGCAGGTGACAAATGCTAGCTTTTTTCTTGCTCAAATCTTTTCTTTTATCAATTTTTTGAAAGCTTTTCTGTTTTCTAGCTATAGAAATATGCGGATTGGAACATGTGCTATTTGATTATACAGGAAACAAATCTTGAATTTTGAAAAAGATATCAATTATGTGCCATTGTATTATTCTCAATAATGCTATTTTGATCTTGTTTTGCTATAACTTACGGAAGAAATAATTTATAGTTTGCGGATAACAAAATATGTAGTAATAAGGGTGTACATTCTTTCAAGAATAAATATCCCATGCAACACATGTGCCACGTCAATATACAACACACCTCTCATGATTATGAATATGTGCACATTTTTTGATTGTTTAAACAAAAAAGTGAAATTTGCAACACATGAGAGATGTGTCTTACATGACGTGGCATATCGTTCAAAGGAAAAGGAAATTGATTTTGTTTCAAAATTGATCCGAACTGAATTATGAGAAATTTATATATAGTTCAAACAAAATCTAACCGGATTAGTTAGTTTTAATTATTTTTTTACTATCAAACCAAACCAAATCAAACCAAACCGAACTAACTAAATAATTTAGTTATAATTTTAAACTGAACCAAACAGAACCGAATTTGTCGGTTTGGTTTTTGCACACTCCTACTTATTGATAATGGGCTTTATTACACCTAAGATGAAGGAGAAGAAGTTATAAATCCTCAAATATTTGTCACTTCTCCATCTATTGATCATAGTGTAGAGCATAAACTATGTGAATTCATAAATAATCCAACAGATTGGTGAAATAAGTGAGCCAAACCGATAAAAATGTTAAACTGTTCTATCTTTTCTTAGTTTCTGTTTTTCTAGAAAATGCAATAATTGGTTTGCTTAAAAATAGCTTAAGTAGTTTAAGTAAGTTCCTATATAGACGTACCACCAATATTAACATAACATATTTAAGAACTAATTAACTACTACTGTTTTTATCCATGAAATTAAAGCAATAATCTTCAGTGTTTAAAAATTATCCATAGTTTAAAAACTAATTACTGTTTTTTTAGAACTGACAAACTATAATTTGTCATTTATGTTAGACCTAACTGAATAAACATTTTTTTTTTGTTAACTTTCCAAAAGAAGCTGTAACAGGCTGCTTGCTTGCTTGGCTTATGCAGTTCTAACTGCAAATTGCTGCATGTTATTACATGTTTGAGACCATCCTTATTTGCTGCTAATGTAATAAGGTGTTTATTTGTCTAGGGAGAATTAAGAACTTGTGTTAGAAAAGACACTTGTTCATTTCTTCGAACCCTAAAGAAAAAAGTAAACGGAAATCGCGGAAATAATTAAGAAGTATGGATTTGGACGATAGAGGTGGCAAAATAGGCAATGTGATTGTTATAGGATTCTCTTTTGTTCTCATTGCTTGTGTTATTATTGGCTTTGCTGCTTCTTACAGAGCTTCTCCAACACCTGGTGACGTCTCAGCGTCTCGATTGTCACCACCACCTCCAGCTCCGGATCTACATTTGCCACAAAATTCATCGTCAGCATCTTCAAATAAAGCATTGGCGTCAAACTTTCCTACCCTTGAATCTGTTTGTTTGCAGACAGATTATGTTCCAACTTGCCGAACTTCTTTATCATACGTTACGAATGGAAAAAACTCGACTTACCAAGATTTTATTGTTGCTGCTATTAACGAAGCAATTCAAGATGTGAATTTTGTTAAGGATTTATCGAAACAACTTTTAAGTGACAGCAACATCGGAATTGATCATCAGGCTCTAAATGATTGTGATGAATTGTTATCATTAGGATTATATGATCTTAAGGCTGCAGTTTCTGCAGCATCTAATAACTCGGATTTGTTAGACACAAATTCCGCTGATATCAAGAACTGGTTGAGCGCTGTCCTTGCGTATCAAGAAGCTTGTAGCGACGGACTTATGAACAAGGATAGCAAATTGGCAATGAACAATGCCCTCAAAAATCCGAAACAGAAAACGAGCAATGCTTTAGCTATTCTTGATTCGTATTTGAAGATCCAAACTCCACCTGAAAATAATAATACATCTCGAATCCTGCTTAGCGACGACTATCCGTCGTGGTTTTCGTTTGCAAACCGGAGGCTTTTAGAGGGGAATGAGAGTAGTACACTGCAGCCTGATGCTATTGTGGCTGGTGATGGATCAGGGCAATTTAGAACCATTGGTGAAGCTCTAAATTCATATAAATTAAATGGAAATGGATTATATGTTATATATGTCAAGGCAGGAGTCTACAATGAACATGTATTTGTTCCTCTGAATCTTACCAATGTGTATATGTACGGTGACGGGATTGATAAAACAATCGTTTCCGACTCGAAACACGCTACAGATGGATTTCCAGCCTATCGGACAGCTACTATTGGTAAGTTATAAAGAAAACTTATCATTTAACGTTTACCGAAACTTTTTGTATCTTACATTTTGACATTCTAGTTAATTTGGTCTGTTTTTTTTGGAGGTAATATATAAAAGGATTATTATAAATTCAGCAAATAAATAGATTGCTCAAACGGATTACTTAATATCTTGAATATAATCTCAAAGCAAACCTATATTTTAGGTGCTATCTGATTCGGTTTATCGGTTCTGTTTTTGCACATTCCTTTTACAAACTATTCTTATAACATTAATAAGTCCTAAAATAATTGTGTAATTGCAGCTGTGCTTGGAGATGGATTTGTATGCAAGTCGATGACAATACAAAACAGGGCAAAATCGGATAGAGAAACGGTAGCTCTCAGAATACAATCTGATAAAGCAGCCATCTTCAGGTGCAAGATAGAAGGATCAGAACGCTCATTATACGCATTAGCTCAACGACAATTCTATCGAGAATGTATCATTATCGGATCCAAAGACATAATCTTTGGAGATTCCGCAACAATAATCCAAAAATCTCAAATTCTTGTCAGAAAATCATCCAAATTAAATAACTTTTACACCGTAACTGCACAAGGCAGGACAGAAAGAACCGAAACGACAGGATTTGTATTGCATGACTGCAATATAACTCAAGAAACAGAATCTTGGAATATTCCGACGTACTTAGGTCGGCCCGCCGGACGATATTCAAGAACCCTAATTATGCAATCTTATATAGGAAATGTGATAGATCCTGAAGGTTGGTCATTAGGGTCTTCTAAGAGAGAAAAGAAAATGTGTTTTGCAGAATTAGAAAATAATGGACCTGGAGCTGATACTAGAAAAAGAATTAAATCTGAAGGATACGAGATTATTACTAATAATTCAGAGGCAGAAAATTATTTTCCAAGTAATTTCATTCAAGCAAATTTGTGGTTAGGTCAAATACAAGTGCCTTTTGAAGATAATCTTTTATGAAGATGCTATTTATTTAACATTATTTTCTTTTATTGTAGGTAATATATAATATATTATAAACAACACATAGTTTAATTGATACTGAAATTGTTATTCGGAGTAGATGTATAGTTATAATGTTAGAAAGAATGTAATAATTATAATTTTAAAATGTAAATTTTGGAATTTTTTTATAGACCAGGTGTTCACTTACAAATTCGGTCTAGATAAGAATTTTCCGTAATTCTCGACCTTCAGATCTGTTATGTATATTTAATTCTTGGTGGATTTTTATTGTGTATATATATATTGAAGAGTTATAGTCTCAATCAGCTTATAATTAAGGAGTGTTAAAAGTTTCTGAAATCTATATAGCTCACCATTGATTTCATGGTACAAATTAATGTCTGAAATTATAATGTGTGAATGTACCATTAAATATATTTTAGACAATTTTTTTTAGTAAATTGCCTTCTCTCAGTTTGAATTTAAGATTTTATATTATATAAGTCATTATATTTCACTATCAGTTTTTATATAATCATATCATAAAGTTTTAAATTTAGGCCTAATTACTTAAGAACACCCCACCTTAAACTTTTTTTTTCTTTTATACCCCGATGTAGGAAAAATTTCAATTGTACCCTATTTTAGGTCCAATATATATCATTAAAGAGGAAAATTAAAATGACTTCAACATTTTTACTAAAAAATAAAAATAAACACAATCTTTTTATATCATTAGTCCCAATAACAAATTCCAATTTGGATAGTGATAAATCTCTGCCGACTGCTCCGGCCCATTAGACCTGAAGAACCAAGAACAAACAATGTCCGACCGAATACCGATGGAGGACACTGAACATTCGCTCCGACGATCTAGACAGTATTTGAGGAAAGAAGAGGAAAGAAGAGAAAGATGTAGAGTAAAAGAATAAATACCTCAAGGTTTGTACATAAGATGTCTTATATAGGTTCATCCCGTGCAAACCTACCACATCTAATCATTTCTCTTCTTTTGGTCCCCACAATTCGGTTAACTGATGCGGCAGTTTCTCGTTTCGTCTCGAATATCGAGTAAGATACGCAATGCGGGGAACATTTGATGAGTGCCAGATTCTGTCTGTGGTCCTACGAAATTTATTGGGAAGATGACAGCTCGGTCCTCGAAGGAAGTAAGGAATGGTATAGGCCATAAGCCGAGCTAGTGTGAGAATTCCGTTCATCGCATTGATTGTGTTTTTTACTGAGCTACCGTAGTTCTTTTAGCTCGTCTAGGTGTACAGACGACAGTTTGGTATGTTGCATAGTGGAGGTATCAGATACATTGTAAACTAAGATACATAATATTAATATAGACTATATAGTCATTAATGCATGTTCAAACGTGCGAACATGTTTATTCTTTTAAGAGTATCATTTTAAAGGATTTCTTGCTATGGAAGGTTCAAAAATCGTTTTTCTTAAGTTTAAAAGGTGATATTCGTCAATTATAATTATGTAGTTTATTATGAAGGTCGAAATTAATAATTATATATTTCTCAATTATTTGTTGGGTGTTTGCGCAACAGGAAACTAACACAAAAACATAATATATGTAATGCAAGGGTGTGGTGAGGTTTTATTCTAATTTGGCATATCCTTTGCTTGTGAATCAATAATTAGTTGACCAATATAGACAAGAGTAATTAATTAAATTGATTTTTTTATTTTTATTTTGAATAAATGATGATTCCCTCCTTAAATTTATGAACGGAACTCATAAAAAATCAAACATGGTAACTTTGTAAAATAAAATTAATCACATTAACTTCTATGTTTTTAGAGCATATGTTTTTAGGCTCTTCAAATTTTGGCCTGAACGGCTGCACCGGCGTTTGAAGATTTTCTTGCTTAATGACCAAACTTGTTTCCCATCATCATCAAGGTTAAATATTTTTGCCATCATCGAACTATATTTTTTTTACAAAACAGTTACCGGATTATAAAAAATTACAAGATGGTCACTGAATTATAACTTTTATATAAAACAGTTACCGTATTATTATTTTTTATAAAAGGGTTACCATCTTGATGACGTGGTCAGAAAATAGATATATAGTAAGGCAATAAGCTAGTAACCATTTTGTTAAAAAAATAGTTGGATAACCGTTTCATAATTTTTTATAATTTAGTAACCGTTTTATAAAAAGTTAATTATATTATAGTGATATAATCAAATAATACTTTTCTGTTATCTAACATCTTTCACGATTCTATTTTGAGATTGCCTGTTAGATTGTAATTTTTTTATTTGGGTCATAGAGAAGAAAAAGTATGAATGTTGTTTAGGGTGTATGTAATTGAGTTGAGTCACCTCACGAGTTACTCATAATTTATTAAAAAATAGTTAAAATCGACTCGATCAATATCAAATGGAGCTCAAATTACTCATCGTTAATTACCGAGTTGTCGAATATCAAAATGTTTGGCTCGATATTTTTCTGAGCCTAATCAAACTTTAGTTATTGTTACTGGTGTTTGCGTTTTTGTGAAAACCGTAACAAGTGTGTGAATGCGGGCATGCCAGGAAGCGGATTTCAATTTGTGAACTTAACTTCTTAAAACGAGCGATTGAAGTTTGGTTAACCTTATAACAAGTACTCCAATCAAGTAATGCTAACACAAAGAAATCCAATTGTAAATGTGTTTACTAATTGAATACTGTGAAAGTACAAGTGTTTGAGTAAAAAATGCAGAAGTTCAATCGTAAAGTTCTTTACTGATTGAAGAAAATTGAATTGCTAAGTGCTGAGTGTTTTTGCCTTTGGGCTGGTTTTTTT
Organism: Mercurialis annua; assembly: GCF_937616625.2. Taxonomy (NCBI): domain Eukaryota; kingdom Viridiplantae; phylum Streptophyta; class Magnoliopsida; order Malpighiales; family Euphorbiaceae; genus Mercurialis; species Mercurialis annua. The sequence continues at coordinate 4,374,463 of NC_065570.1, read as the reverse complement.
TGGATTTGATCGGGGGTTGCAAATTGGCTGCTCTTCTCTTATTTATAACTTTATCTTTTGAAAACTGCACACGTTCTTCCCCACCTTTAGGAACTGTCAATCGTGTCTCTGTTGCTGATGCACGTGCCTTTTAACTTCTTTTCTTCTGAAAATAAAATCTTGGGCTTATGGGCCATTTAAAACATAATTTAATGGCCATCTCAAATTTGGGTTTAACCTTCTGTAAATGGACTTCCCTTTGAATCTCTTAAGGAATAACTCGTCAACCTCTGAAACCAACCTCTGGAAATCAACCTTTGGAAATTAACCTTTGAAATTAACTTCTGGAGTAGTCAACCTCTGGAAATCAACCTTTGGAATTAATTTATGGAGTAGTCAACCTCTGAAAATCAACCTTTAGAAATCAACCTCTGAAGTCAAAACTAGTCAACCTATGGAAATCAACCTTTGAAAAATCAACCTCTGAAGTTAAACTAGTCACCCTTTGTAAACTACCTTAGGCCAATTATTCACAGTACCCTTTTTATCTTTTAAAAAAAGAATATGCACTTTTATGGCCTTTTAGCCATATTTTTAATTTTGGTGTAAACAGTTATTTTATAATTTTTACCCTTTCTAATTATATCTAATTACAATAAAAGTTCAATTTTTATGTAAAAAATAAATTTTAAAATATTTATATATTTAATTGAGTCGATTTGAACTCTAATTTTTATTTTTTTCACGGAGTTCGAACTCAAAATTTCAAAATAAAACTTAATTGAATTTGAATTAAGGCCTCGCTTGATTCGTTTTATACCAATTCCTGGGAAGTAACTTCCGGGGAAGTGTAGTTCCTGGGAAGTTAACTTCCCAGGAAGTTTGATAAATGTTACTTGTTTCAATTTTTACTTCCCGGGAAGTATAAAATTAATTTTAATATAATATACTATATTTTTAACTAAAAGACATAAATGTCCTTTGATAATTTTTATATTGTTAAACAAATAATTTTAATTTAAAAATCGAGCAATAAATAATTTAATTTTTGCTTATTATCTCTTATTTTACGATTCAAGTGCTATTTAGGAGAGTTTTTAAATATTAAAATTAAAAAATTATATTTTTTTATTTGAATTTTACATAATATAAAATATTTAATAAAAATATTTACTTATTATAAATACAATTATAAAATAATATAAGTATATATTTTGAAATAAATAAAAATATTTTTATATGAATTTTAAAAGAAAAAAAGAAAATAATTAAGGTTAAATTAGGAAAAACCAACAAAAGTGCTAGGAAAGTTCTACTTTCTTGGGTTTTGCTAGGGAAGTTACTTCCCTAGTCAAAGGGAAGTCAAACATCTAACTTCCCGGGAAGTAAAATGTAAAAATTGAACCAAGCAAAAACGCTTTGCTACTTCCCGAAAAGTACAACTTCCCTAGTCTATTTACCCCCAACCAAGCAAGGCCTAAATTTTAAATTTTAAACTTTAAACTTTACAGTTTAAAGTCAAATTGAGTTACAACTTGGTAATATTTTGATCTTGATTACGTCCTAAATACTGTAATGGAAAGGGAAAAAGAAGTGTAATACATGTAGACCCTCTAATAACTTATATTCAATAAATTAATAATTCTAATAATTAATAAAATTTTAGGGAACTAGTTTCAATATTATATCTTCTAAAATATTCAATAAATTAATAATTTTAATAATTAATATATTTTTAATGCACCATGTACGTTAATTATTAAAGGGTCGATGGTAATTGCAGAAGAACTGAAGAAGTAATAGATATTCATGAGTAATGCTATATAACTTTCCTTTTTAACCCATTCTTTAGCCCATTTGACATGACAATCAAAGAGTGGATGCATTAAAAGTTGTTTTTTGAAATATACACTTTTAAAGAAAAACTGGACGAATGAAATGCTGTCATATAAAGAGGGACATTGAAAATGGTACAAGATGATGGGTTAAATAGTATTTCCCCGTATTCAATTCCTTAATGTTGATTTAGTAATTAGTTGGAGTAAGTAGTAAATTTGAATATTTACGTGGACAGTTGTAAAATTGCCATTTGGCCAGTTTACAGGAATTTCCGGCAGCCCAATTTGTAGAAAATTTTTATTCTTTAATATGTAGTTGATAGAGTTGTGTTATCTATATCACTTTTAAAATTCATCCTGTAATATTTTTATGAATAATATAATAGATATTTTTCATATTAAAAGAGAAAGAAAAGTTTCTCTTAAATAAAAATGGTACATCAATAAAAAAATATCCTTAAATTGTTTAATTTATGATAATCTAATCCGTTAAATTTTGAATTTTGTGACAATTACATTCAATCCTTAGTTAGAATCAATTCCGGGACACATTATCCTCAATATAAACTCAAATGCGAGGAATTAAAAACTAAATCATCAATTATAAAAACTGAATTTTGAAAATAGATTTAAATTGAGGGTTAGATTAATTATCACAAATTGCAAAATTAATGAAACACATATTGTCATAATATTTTTTAAAATATTTTCATCACTTGGTCAAAGATACAAATATATAAAATTATAGTACCAAAAACAATTATAGCAAAAATTAAATAAAACTATGTATGTGGCCTTAATATGTCAAATAATTAGAGTGTCCTTAAAAACATAATAATAATTGAGCATGGTTTTAAATTAGTTGTAAGCACGTATTTTAAAAACCTCTCTAGCACGTTATACCGCTTATTCTCCATCTATATATAATTGTGTTACCTCCATCAATTCATATAACTAAAATCATACTCAAAATTAATCAATACATTCAAATTTCAAAATGCAAATTAAATTTTCATTTTTGTTCTTTTTCTTTGCTCTTCCCCTTGTTTTAGCTGATTTGAGAGTTGGTTTTTATCAATCAACATGTCCTCAAGCTGAATCAATCGTACTTCAAGTGATCGGAAATCGGTTTAAGTCTGATAAATCCATAACTGGAGCTCTACTTCGATTGCAGTTTCATGATTGTTTTGTTAAAGTAAGCTTTTAACATTCCTATATAATACTAGTATTATATATTATTTTATGTTAAATGATTAAAAAGGGCAAAACTTTTCATAAATTTTTTACAAAAGTTCAAATCATTCAATTTTATCCAATTTGTCCTGAAACACATAATTTTATTTCAATTATGTCCAACTATAAAATTTTACTTATATGCACTGATGTGTGGCGATGCGTTTCGCAAAATTATATAGTTGGACATTATTAAAACGAAATCATGTGTTTCGCGATAAATTGAATAAAATTGAAAGGATTAGACTTTTGTAAAACTTCTATGAAAGATTTGGCTTTTTTGATCATTTGGTCTTAATTATTTTAGGCTTGTACAAAAAATAATGTTAGGACTCACCGTCACTTATATTCTATTTTAGTTAGTTTGATATTCTCTGAATATTTAAAGTAGTATTCTAGATATATAACACATGATTGTACAAATGTTAAGGAGTTCGGTATCCTCTATATGCAGGGTGTACAAAAATCAAACCAAAACCAACAAATCTAATTCGGTTTAATTTTGATTTTTTTGTAAATTAATTTTAAATTTAGTTTCTTTTGAGAAAAAGAGTATTTTCAGTTCACTTTTAGTTCAAATGAAACTAAAAAATTGAACCGAACTTTGATTTATTTTTTGTATAAGCCTAAAATTTGATCTAAAGCAATTAACAAGTCTCATGTATTCAGAACACCTTCTAATTAAGTTATGGACTGATCTTATGTGGACAGGGTTGTGATGCGTCGATCCTGATCGACCCAAAACCAACCGACCAAACCCAACGCGAGAAACAAGCCGGACCCAACCAGACGGTTCGAGGATATGAATTGATCGACGCGATCAAGACAGCTATAGAAGCAGTGTGCCCTTCAATGGTGTCGTGTGCAGACATCATAGCCCTAGCAACAAGGGACGCTGTTGCCCTAGCAGGAGGACCCAGATACACAGTTCCGACAGGCAGACGAGACGGTCTAGTTTCCGACATAGCCAACGTTAACTTGCCCGGACCACAATCTACAGTTCCACAAGCATTTCAAATTTTCCGATCAAAGGGATTTACAGTCCCCGAAATGGTGACACTTTTAGGTGCACATACAGTTGGTGTTGCTCACTGCAGTTTCTTCCAAGAACGCGTTTCGAATGGCGCTTTTGATCCGAATATGGACCCTAGTTTAGCTGCAAATCTCAGTCGGATATGTTCTTCTTCGAATTCTGACCCGGCTGTGTTTTTGGATCAAAGCACGGGGTCTACATTTGATAATGAGTATTATAAGCAGTTGATGATGAGGAGAGGGATACTGCAGATTGATCAACAGCTTGCCATTGATGGATCAAGTGCGGGTATCGTTTCGGGCTTTGCACGAAACGGGCTAGGGTTTACGCAGAGCTTCGCAAGTGCAATGGTGAAGTTGATAACTTTTGATGTTCTTGTTGGTAATGCTGGTGAAGTTAGAACAAATTGTAGGGCTTTTAATACCCCAAAAACAACAGCTAATCCGACTGTTAATTCTCCAAATCAATCCACTAATTCTACCGTTAATCCTCCACAAACAGCAACTAATCCTACATCTAATACCCCACAAACAGCAACTAATCCAAAGCCAGCTGAGAAAAAGAGACCACCTTTTTTCTTTATATTTTAAGTGATTATTTTAATTATCTACATATTTCTTCAACACAATTTTTTTTGTTTTCTGATTTCTGTTACCAATTTTTATAGATTCCTATGCAGGAATTCATTTGTGAGAATCAAAATGCTGTATTGATTTTTGTATTCTGTTCTGTTCTTGCATTTTCAAGAAGAATATATTGGCATTATTACATATTTATCTCAGTTGCCTTCTATGCTTATTTTATCTTTTATAATATATTCCCTCCGTTCATTTTTAGTTGTCGATTTAGGTTAGATTGCTAAATTTAAGAAAGTGCTTTTTTTATTTTAAATTATAAATATAAAAACTAATATAATTCTATTTATAAATTTCACTATTGAAAATTTTAGTTTTAAAAATAGAATTATTAACCCACTATTTGATGATTTAATTTTGAAAATTAAATTAGTATTTAATTAAGTGAGCTAATCAGAAGGTCAAATTTTGAATATATTGTAAAAGTCACATAGAAATTCTGAAGTGACAACTATTGATAGACAAAAATATTTGCCTAAAACGACAACTAAAAATAAACGGAGGAAGTAAATATTGGTTTATTAGTTTATCACCATTGAATTTTTCTCCATTTCAAAATGTTAGGTTATTGAGACAAATATAAAAAATATAAAATATTTATTAAATTGGTTAAAACTAATTCTTTTAATCTTTTTTTTTTAATTTTAATTTATTTTTTTAATTTTAATTTATTTTTTTAATTTTTAAATAATAATATTAATGACTAATTTTTTTTAATTGGTGCATTTGATATTAAAATGTGGAACAGTTAACTTATTTGAGGATAACTATGTTACTAAGGTAAATAAGATTTTTAATCTGTATTAAATTTTTTTTATAATCTTTAACTTATTTGCCAAAAATAAAATGTAGTCTGTAATTTATAACATTAAAAATAATAAGGTGCTCTATTAATTTGAAACGGGAGAAATAATTAATTTTTATTCAAATGATGAAATAAATAAAATACACAAAATAATAACAATAGAACCTTCATGTACGTGTACGTTGTTTCATTCCGACCCTCCTGGCCGAAAAAATAAAATAAAATAGAAAACGGTTTTTTCATGTAGGGGCAATTTGTAGGGGAACCGCCCCTGCAGTTATAGGGGCGGTTTTTCCTTGTTACAACCGCCCCCTACAAATGTTATTTTCCTATTTTCCACTTACTTTACTGTCATTTTATTTTTTTAATAGCCGTCCGCAAAACATTCGATCCTCCTGAGTTCGAGTCCTGGTTCCGCCACTGCGTGTTAGGTCTCTTGGGGAGAACAAACAGTAAAGGATTGAATGCACATGTGCCTGAGAGTAAATATTGGTTGTGAACGTGTAAATTTGACTAATAACAAACAATTTAGTGAGTTTAGTTAACCATATAACAAGTATTCAACTAACTATTGCCAAATAGCTGAAAATAGAATCGAATTCAAGTTTGTAAAGGTGTTTACAAGTATGAAAATAAGAAATGCATAGTGTTTATGTCGTTGGGTTTGTTTTTAAATTTTGATCAGGAATTTTATTGCTCTTTTTTTTATACTAGTTATGTTTAGCAGTATATATAAAAAAACTTCAAGCAGTTATCTTTTTATATTTGAAGCCAACCTCAAGAAATTATCCTTTAAATATTTAAGTGCTACAACGTTCTTCTTCATAAAACCGGCGACATATATTTTTTTGTAAATCTGAAGCTGATGTCCACGTCTTCCTTAATTGTCGCAACTAACCCTTTTTTTTCGAAAAATATTTGTGTGAACTTAATTCGCCACGTAGGATTATAAACTATCCATTGAATACATAACACGTGATGTAATTAAAGTCATATCCAATCAATAAAGAAGCGAACTAGGTTCACACAAAACTTTTTTTTTTTTCTCACATCCAAACTTTAACTGCTGATGTATGGATACATATGCATATTTGTCTCACGTTCCTCAAGGCAACCACTTATACACATTCTCCATGTCACTGTTTTTGACCAGTACTTAATGCCCATTTGCACATATTTCTCTATTTGTTTTGGATTTGCAAGCTTTAACCTTGTTGTGGGTCTAAGCCCATCTTCAAACCTTTTACAAAACAATATAAATAAAAAAGAAAATTACATCATTTATCAAAAAAATGAAAATAATTATAAAATTACATGTAAACTATTTTTATTTATAAATTTTTAATAATATTTATAAAAGTACAAAAAAATAAAAAATAATATCAAACATACGGTGTATGCTGTGGGTATAATGTCAGTATACTAATAAACTAACATTATATCAACATTATATCAATATTATACCAAAATTATACCAACATTATACATACTGAGATTTTATTAATATTAAATAAAAATTTACAAAAATTATATCAAATCATTTACTAAAAATTAAATTAACAATATACCAAAATTATACCAACAGTATACCAAGAGTGTACACATCAAAATATACTGAAATTTTATTATTACATCAACATTACACATCACATACTAAATATTAACCTAACAATATACTAAAATTATACCAACAATATACAAATTCTCTAGTTCATTACCAACTATAGTGAAAAATACATACAAAAAAAATATACATGTTATCAACTAGAAAATATATATAAAAATATACTGAAATTATACTAATAATAAACCAAATATTATTTTTAAATTATCTGATTTATAGTTTTAATATTCCAAAATTATACCATAATTATACCGACATTATACAAATCGTACTTTTGTAATTAATTTTCATTTTTTGGTACTTTTGTAATTAATTTTAAATCAGTCGTATTTTTGTAAATAAAAAAAGTTTACAGGTATTTTTGTAAATATTTTTAAAATTTTAGGTATTTTTGTCATCATCCCTAAATAAAAAGGGAAAAGGGTCCGTGCTCTTAAAATTCGCCTTCAGATCAAATAAACTCTCAACGTCTGGAAAACTTTAAATATATTCCAAAACATTTTAAGAAGTGAACAACCAGACCTTTGATTTTGACAATTAAATCTCTAACATCTTATTTATGTGTCCAAATTGGAGGTATGGTTGTTTACGTTTTAAGACATTAAGAATATACTTGAATTTTTTTGGACGTTGAAAATTTATTTGATTCTCGAGACAAATTTTAAAAGCATGAATGATCTTTTTTTCATATAAAAATGGGTTCACAGTATATGAAAAATTTATTTTCTCATTCACCATAAAAAAATTAAGAAAAAAAGAAAACAATGTCTAATCATTTGAAAAGAAATTCAAACATGTGCCTTTTATTTCACTTTTAATCAAATAAATAATTTTATGATTTTTTTAATTAAAAAGTAGTTTTCTATTTATGATTTTGACCATTTTGACAATATGTATATTCTTTAAAAAAAAATTGGCAGTCTAATTGCTAACATGAACTTACTTTATTAATTCTGTTAGAAAACAATTCAATAACTTTAATCGAATTGTGTTTGGATATAATTATTTTAACTTATTAAATTAACGGACTAAATTGTCCCATTTTTTGGAAATATATTTATCAAAAAGACAAACTAATAAATAAGAAAATTATTTTATCAAAAAATCGATTTAGTTATTGAATTATTAGTTTCTCTTAATGTATTTTTATGATTTAATTGAACAAAGTTTTTTTGATAATTGGAGAGGAGTAGGCGTTTAGTTTGTAGGAGGAATTGAACTCACGACCTAACAGATTACTGTATATTGCTTATACCATTTGAGTTGGTTAACTGAACAAAGTTAACTATTTCAATTGTTGTAAAATGAGCAAATTTAGATTCAAATTAAGTGAACTTAACTAACAGAAATGAAATCCTTCATATTAGACCATAATTAAAAAATTATTTTTTAGCTAGAACTAATAAAACCTGTTCTGTCATAACTCAATACACTCACTTGATTACTGCAGATTTCTAATAGCATATGGATATATCAAACTTTGTTATTAGAATAAAACCATTAGTATCAGCAAGATTAAAGATAGAAAAACTTCAGGAAAAGTGATCAAGAACATTTAAAGATTGAAGTTAGAGTTCCAAGATTAACAATTTAAAAAAAGAAAAGCAGAGAGGTGAATTTTGGAGTAAGTATAAACTATATATCATTGATATTCCAATTAAATTATGTGGATTATCCAGCAACTTCTCTGCTCCTCTCTCTGGATAAGTGCCTTCATTTGCAACTTGTCAAGCCTGTTATATTGTACACTGTCTCCTATCAATCAATTTTCGTTTTTCGGACTTCTATAATATGATTAATCATTTAAAGGAATAATTCAGTGGTCGAATCGCAGTGCAGCGCTTCTATTTTTATTTTTATTATATGATCGGTTCAACTAAAATTCGGACTTATAATTATAAATATTTAGAGTCGGTTTGAATACCACTGATCCAAAATTCATCCATGTAGAAGTTCAAATCTGAAACTGTTAACTGATTACCAATGCTTATACTTCAACCCAGGGGCGGATCTAGGGAGAGTCAAGAAGGGTCGACCGACCCTCCTCACCGGAACTACAAACCGCCCCTATAAATGTTAGGGGCGGTTACTTCTTTTATAACTGTCCTACAAGTGCTTGTTACTATTTTTACCAACGTTTAATTTTTTTTAATAACTAAATGCGAATTTTTTGACCCTCCTAGATTAAAGAGTTCTGGCTTTGCCCTTGCTTCAAACCAGCACAATATCAAATATATTAGTCAATGATGGACTGCAAGATGATACTTAAAATTGTATTAGGACATAACTAATAAGCGTGTACGTTGTTTGAAGGGGCATGAGCTAGCTGTCTCACATAATGCAAAAACTTTCTCTCTCTAAAAATTGCTCATCCTTTTCTCTAAAAACTTCTTCTCCATTTTTATATTTTGAAGGGTGGGAGGAGGTGATTTCCGATTCTCCGCCCATAATTAATAAATACTACATAATTTATTTTTATTTTCAATAAGACCTCTTTGATTTGAAGGCTATGACTCCGGTAAGAATCTTATCTTATTTTTTAAGAATTTCTTTATAGTTTCTAGGATTTCGTGGCTTGATTTCTTAGATCGTTCAAGAATTTTTAGCGATTGTTCGGGTTTTCGAGGTAATTTCTTATAGATCTACGATTTAAAAGGCTATTGATCCATCTTCTTAGAATTCCATTGACAAAGATGATCGGAAACACAAACTTTCAAAGGATCAAGTGGGTCGTATATGGCCGGTCTATCGGAGTAAAGGGTATATTCAAGTCCCGCTCCAACGGAAGTCTTACTTCTCGTTGTGCCAAAAATTTATGCGGAATCTATGGCTAGATTTGCCGCTCTTTTGATTTATTTAGCTTGTATGATAGTTTTGTTAGTATCCTAGATTTATAAATTGAAAGATCATATTTTAGTCTTGTGATATGACTTTTTTTATGTAATTTAATTTTGATTGATGGATTTTAACTATGAGGTCTAAAATTCTTTTGAAAAAAGAAAAGGCTTAATTACTTAAAAAACCCTCACCTTTAATTTTGTTTTCGTTTATACCCTGACCTAGGAAAATTGTCACAAATACTCATGACCTTGTCTTTATGTTTCACCTCTACCCCAAATTTCAAAAAAAAGATGATTTATTGAAAATAACTAAATATAAGGGTTATTTTATACCTTTTTCTAATAAAAAAATTGCAAACAAATACTCCATCTATAAAAACGCTCAAATAAGTCCTAAAATTAAAAACCGCTAATATTATTATTTTCAAAAAAAAATTCAATTTTTGTATAATTAATAACATTGACGTGTAATTAGAATATATACTAAAAATGAAGGACTATTTTAAACTTTTTTTCAAATGAAAAGAGGTAAATTTAATACCTCGAGGGTAGAGGTGAAATATAAAGACAAGATCATGAGTATATGTGACAATTTTCCTAGGTCAGGGTATAAACGAAAAAAAAGTTAAAGGTGAGGGTTTTTTAAGTAATTAAGCCAAAAGAAAATAACTAATAAACGTGTCTATAATTGTATTAGGTCGTGTCTATTCAGTTTGGGTTAAAGTCATTTGCATGCTTGGTATATATCGGTATTGATTAGCCGAAATAGGTTGAATAATTTTTTATTATAAAAAAAAGTATTTGGTTATCAAAAAATATAATATGATAATTATAAGAACATTGAATTGGTTCAATTTATTTAAAAGTTGAAGCCGGTGGATGAGGTATATTTAAAGGGTAATTAAGCGGTTGAAAGAAAAGGTTAATGTCTACCTGGTGATATAGACGTCATTGAGTTGGGAGTAAAGTAGAGTAAGATTAGATGATTGGCAAATTGGACGGACGTAACTGCACGTACAACAGGCACCACAGTTGGAATCACTCTCAGAGTTTATGAATTCCAATGACCTAAATCAGGACAAAATTATTATCAATCAAAATCAATCACAAATTCTAAGTGCAACAACCTCACTGGCCACACTTGCAGTACTACACATAGTATCTCATATCTAAATTTATTTTATTCAACACACAACACATGCAAAAAGTAAAAAAAAAAATGTCATAACTAGCACTATAGGCTAGTAATCACTCATGATCCCCAACCTTTACTAGTCCCATTAGAAAATCTCATAATGTTTAAAAACGATCATAAAATCTCTAATCATTATGGCGGCTCTTACAAAACTCTGAAATTAAAAAATCGGCAATTTTTGAAAAAATAATGACATGGCGGCGATTTATTAATGTCACGCCCAAAAATCTGACCCTATGTCAGCTCATGTCAGGTGTCAGGTGACACCTTATCACAAATCTAAAAAAATCCAAAATATTCCCAAAATTCAAATTAAAAAAATTAAACTAATCCAACCTGACACCTGACATGGGCTGAGACGGGGTCAGATTTTTGTTGGATCCGACATCAATAAATCGCCGCCACGTCACCATTTTTTAAAAAACCGCCAATTTTGATCAGGAGTTTTATGAGAGCCACCACAAAAATCGGGGGTTTTGTGATCGTTTTTAAACATTAGTGGATTTTGTGATCGGGTCTCCAAATGTTAGGGGCTATGGATGATTATTAGCCAGCATTATAAGTGCTAAAAATTATAATAGTTGCTGATTTTTTAAATATTAAATTAAATAAGTCTGTTTGATAACTATAATTACTGAAAATTATTATATTGACATATTAAACATCGGAACATTGATTATTTTAAATATAAATTATTATGTATAGATTATATGTTATTTAAATACCAATGAGCTATAGCTCAAATGGTATAAGCGCTAAGCAGCAAACTGCTAGGTCGTGGGTTCGATTCCTCCCACAAGCGCTCCCCCCTCCCCAAATTATCAAAAAAAAAATTAATTTTTTTAATAAATATTACATATATCATAAATAAATATCATAAATTGTATTTGCATATGTAATAATTAGTCCTTAAAGATAATAATATCTCCCTTTACTTTGAAAATGAGTTTTTAAAATAAAATATTAATTTTAAAAAATTTAAAAAGTCATTTAAATCTTATAATAAATATTGTGTGTTATAAACGGAAGTCCAACTAATATTTAAACAAAAATATTAAATAAGTGCCATATAAATTTTAAAAATAAAAATGAAGTAGAGAATAAAATATTTGTAATAAAATAATATAATAATTTATAATTTTAAGTGTTGATCTACGTATATACACTCATTATATATGGTATTTAAGAAAATAAAAATAATAATATATAAGAGATAAAATATTTTTATTGGTGGATAATAATTAAAAAAATAGAAATATAAAATTTATTCAATAATAAAATTGATATTTTATAATTTATGTTTAGTAGAAAAGAGTCAACATTTTTGACTTATTATTTTAAGTGGTTTTTGACTTAACAGAATAAGCTAAGTTAAATATCTATTAGTTATCAAACTCACTTAAAACAATTAAGTGTTTAAAACATTAATTTAAACAATAAATTGGATTATCCAACATCTAGTTCTACCGGAGTTTTAAAAACCCAATCGATGAACCATTTACCAGCAAATTTAATTTTATTTGCGTCGGATCATAACTTTTAGTTTATAATGAATTTTTGGTAGTCCGAATTCAAAATTTCTTTAACTCTAGATTTACTAGAAATTTTACTTTTTTTTTAAATTCGAACCTAGTCCGGATTACAACCTACACACTAACCTAAAGATAATTTTAACCATCAATATATTGTTCAAATGGTTCAATCCATTTAATAATTAAATAACATAAATACAATAATCATATCTATAATTTTAGAAAATAAAGGCAAAATGAACTTATCTATCCACGGCTATAATTTTTTTTTTACCAAATATACCATGATTTTTAGAATTTGTCAATTTGATCCTTCATCTATTCAATCTTTGTCAACTATACCCAAAGCTTAAATATATTTGGGTATATTTAGCAAAATCCAGATGAGCTTTGGATATATTTGGCAAAAATTGACTAAATGACGGACCAAATTGGCAAATTTCAAAGATCATGATATACTTGGCAAAAAGACAATATATGGATAGATAAGTTCATTTTGCAAAAAATATTTAATTATATATTTTAAAAATTTATATATTTATAATATATAAGAGAGCTTTTGTCGTTTTATAAAACACAAATTAATGAATTTTAATTAATTTTAAAAAATCAACTCGTTTTTATAATTCAACAGTTGGTTTAGACATATTTTTTTTCTTTCCTTTCAAAACGTCGAATCATATTTTATATTTGTAAGAGGAACAAAATTGGACTATTTGCCAGAATTTAAAAAAAAAATGGGGTATTTTTTTGGTAGGAGCGGTTTTTCCTTTGTGGTGGCGGTTGAAACCGCCCATACAACTGCAAATTTAATACATTTACACTGTATTTACAGCCGTCTGATTTTTATAAATAGCCGAACATAAAAATTTCGATTCTTCTAAATTGGAGTCTTGGTTCCACCACTGACTGTTAGGGGACTGGTTACCAACAACAAATTTCAGGAGACTAAACCTTTTAAACAATTTTAAAATGGCCTAATTACTTAAAAATCACTCACCTTGTAATTTTTTTTCATTTATACCATGACCTAGAAAAATTTTCAATTGTACCCTATTTTTGATTTTTATGTTTCGTTTGTACCCCAAAAATAAATATTTTGATAATTTAATTAATTTAAAGATGAAAATATTAAAAATAAGATACATAAATGATTAACATTAACGTTTAATTAGAATATAGGTTAAAAATGAAGGACAAATTTAAACTCTTTTTTAAAATAAAATAGGTCAATTCAACTCATTAGGGTAGAGATGAAATATAAAAATCAAAAATAGGGTACAATTGAAAATTTTCTTAGATCATGATATAAATGAAAAAAAATTATAAGGTGGGTGGTTTTTAAGTAATTAGGCCTTTTAAAATTTATCATATTATTTAGATAATTATAATATATTAACCTACTTAATTTCAATAAATTTTAAATTTTATAAATTATATAAAAAAAATTCATCCTTTTCGTTTCGATTTCTAGCTAAGCACCTATATACAATCGAATTAGTAGAATCGGCAGCCTCGGTCTGTTTTTAATACGTTGAATTCTAGCAACCATCAACCCTGCAATACAGTGAGATTCCTTCACTGTATAAAAAGTGAAATAAAAAACCTTAAAGTAGTAAAGTTGGCAATTTTCCAATTGTGGGTACAGTCCAAAAGCTTTGAAAACCTAGTAAAGGTGGCAGAAGTGGTAACCTACCAAACTCACATACAAACACCCCATCATGTTCATTTAAATATTTAATTCTCCTAAATTTTTAATCATATATTAGGGTTTCTTTATTGTTCTTGGGGATGAATTTTGAAGATATATATCTTTAAGGGACACCGACTAGCATCTGGTTCTGCTTTTAGGGCACATCTAGTAAGCAAATTTCGGCTTAAATCGTTAACTAGTTTATGACAGGATAAGTGTGTTCTTGGAGTGTAGACAGATTATATGTGTCTAACTTTGACTTATATAAAGCATACAAAACATTATTGGCAATGCTAAGAAAAGGAAAACTTGTCAAAATTATGATTAATATATAGGAGATGGAAATTTCTTTATTTTTATATTATAAACATTTATTTTAGACAAAATAATTGTATCTACTACCAAATTGATAAGAATATCTCTGAAATTTATTGACATACATAAGCAAGCAACGATCAGTTAGCACATATTTAACTTTACGATCAATTTAGTATATAACTTTATTTTTTATTCACAAAAGATACAGATTGGTCCTTGTGGTCAGAGTCAATGAATATTTAGACCTCTAAAGTAGACGGTGGATTTTCTCAAAAAAACAAAGTAGACGGTGTGGTTCATTTAAATTTCAAGTCATAAAATGGTACAAAAAGGATCATATTGTTAACTCCGTTAAAAGTTATGTTGTTTGAAAGTAAAAAAGTTAAGGTAAACTTATGTGGTCAAAAATTAGAAAATTTAAATCTTTATAATCTAAAATGAGTCTAATTCTTTTAATAAAATAATTACTTTAATAATTACTTTGATTATTATAAAATTATTTTAAATTAATATTTATTATTGTTTTTAGTTCATTAATAGCTAAGTTTTAATTTTTAATGTCATATTTAATAGTCACATAATTGATGATGTTCATAAGTTTTTTATTTATTTGAATATTTTTTTAATTTTATTGATAAACAAATTAATATATAATTTCTTTGTTTACACAAAAGCAATATTTTAATAATTTAGCATGTTGTTTTGTTTACTTAATCTAAATAAAAAATTAACTACAAAAAATTTATTATTTAATTATACTAAATAAAAGAGTAACTTTAATTTACTTAATGAAAAATATTATTTAGTTACGCTATGTGAAATAATTATTAAAATTATAAGACTTAATTTAGAATAATTTTATAATAATCAAAATAATTATAATTAATTAAAAATATTATTTTATTAGGAAAAAGTTGGACTAATTTTTTTTATCAGAAGGACTTATTTTAATTTTTTACTTTAAAAAACATAATTTTTACGGAGTTAATAATATGTTTCTTTTGTATCATTTTTGATGACCATATAAGAGTTTAAATGATATTAATGAGCTCCAAAAATAAAAATCAATCTGCACCTTTTAGATATATTATTTTAAACAAGTTAAATATTTGAATTACATGTTAGATTAAACCGGGTGGTTTTGTATTTAAATTAACTAAATTTAAATTTATATATAGATAGATATATGTATAATTATTTGCAGATACGCTAAATTTTTTTTGTTGAGGAAATACGCGGGCTAAATTTTTTTTAGATCATCGAACTATAGTGTGTTTACAAAACAATTACCGAATTATAAAAAGTTACAGCATGGTTACCGAACTATAATATTTATTACAAAAAGGTTATCGAACTATAAAAAATTATAAAATGATTACCGATCTATAGTTATTTTTCCAAAATGGTTACTTAACTGTTTTTTTTTATAAAAACGTTAGTTTACTATACATATTTTCCTTGTCCACGTTATGGTAACCCATCTGAAGAAAATTAATACTCCGTTAACCGTTTTGTAACTTTTTATAATTCGGTAACCATTTTGTGAGAAAGTTATAGTTCGGAAACTATTTTATAAATTTTTATAATTCCGTAACCGTTTAATAAAAATATTATAGTTCGGTGGCCTAAAAAGTATCAACCCGAAATACTCTAATGAAATTTAGTTGAAGTACTGATATATACACTCAGCATAACTCTTCTAATACTTTGGAAACGAATTTCTTCGAGAACGCCAAAATCATCTCCCTAGCTAGTTGTAATAGATCATTGAAAAGAATAATCAGCAGACACAAATTATCTGGTTTAAGCTATAGTGGATAACGAGTAGATGTGTTGGTTAAAGTGGGATCATGGAAAATTATTATATACTTAGATTTCTTTTCAGTAGTAAAAATACTTATTTATATCATGAGTTGGCAAAATAACTTTTTATATTTTTAGCATTTTGACACTTTTTTTTTTGGATAAATGACGGATTTATTAGCTCAATCACATAACTTTTTTTTAAGTTAAAATAAAAATTAATTGTGCAAAATAATTTATAAAATAAAATAATTATAAAAATAGTTTTGGAGTCCAAATTAAAGTTATATGCATATATTAGCATTTTTAACTATATATTTAATTGATATGATCTTCTGAGATCAAATATTGATGTGCTTGTCTAAGAATAATTGTTTTAAAAATATATTCCACATCAGTAGACACATAATAACCAATAATTAAATTTAAGTAAATATACTACTAACGATTCATACCATACACAATATGTCCTAGGAGTTTAAAATATAATTAATAATATAAAAATAAAAGATTATTTTAAATTTTTTTATAAGTGAAAAGAAGTCAATTTAATATTTAGGGTACAATTGCAACATAAAAGGGTAAATTAGAGTAAAATTGGAGAAATTCCTAAGTTAGAGTATATTTGCAAAAAGAGATAAAGGTGAGGGGATTTTGAGTAATTAAGCCTTAAATTTAAGTAAATATACTACTGACGATTCATACCATACACAATATGTCCTAGGAGTTTAAAATGATAGGGGAAGGACATCCTCTAGCGCTAATGCTTCGGGGGATTTTGCAGCTACAATTACTATTTTAATTGTTGTAACTATAATATATGTATTTCGTGTTCTAAAGTTCCATCCCAATAGATTCTAATCCCAAATCAAATATTAAATCATAAGCTTCTGATAAAAAAAGGACTGTTTTATAAATAAGATTTGTAATATGAATAATTTTACGCTTTGCAGAGATATAAATGTGATTCTATGATTCCATTTTCTTAGCACCATAACTAAAATAAACTCATGTGTGTTTGTTAATATGAAAAATAATTATGAAAATATCCTTCTTTAAACAAACTCATCAATTAAAATTCATCATTAGATTTAATATCAAAATTTAATTGTGAAAAACTAAAATTTTGTATCCATCTTAAATCAAAAGCAATTTTTTTGGTTTCTTTGAGAGTTTATTATCCAACTTTTGCTAGTACAAGAAACACAACATAGCAATTATTTCTCTCTTCAAAATATATTGTCCCTTCTTTTTAAAATTTTTCTTCATCCTGATTTTTTAGAGGGTGAGAGAGGGTGATTTCTAATTTTTATTTAAACAATTATCTTCTCTCCGTTTAAATTATTACCTATCTCTACGATATTTTTTTATTAAATAAAATTTTCCATTTAGAGCTCTTTTTGTGTTTGATTAAAGTTTTTTGGGATTTGTTTTGATATTTCTTTATGAGAATTATTTAAGATGAAGATCGAAAAATTAGAATTCAACGGATCAAGTAGATCATCGATAATTTTAGGATCTTGAAGATGAAAATTGAAAAGTTTGAAGTTTTAAGAATCAAGCGGTGTTAAAATTGTAGTTTCGATTTTCCAACGCCATCTAATTCGCCAACTTATTTACCGAAAATACCCACTATATAAAGACGTCTTATCTCATTTTAAGTTAAACTTTTACATGACCACTCTTTTTTTTTCTCTTCTCTCTCAAAGTTCTCAATTCTTTTTTTCTTTTTTTTTTCGTTTGATTTTCAGTTTGTCTCTTCCGGTTACTTTTCAATTCGTCTTTTCCGTTTGTCTACTTCCAATGGATTTCTCGTCGTTTCCGCTTGTTTCTAGTTCGTCTTTTCCGTTCGCGATATGGATTTCTCGACTCGTTTGTAGATTTGTGTAATTTTTTAGGTTTCTTGTAATGATTTAAATATTTTATAAATAAATTATTGTAGATCTATAATTTTTTGTTTATAAAATTGTTCTATTATTCATATAATTATTTATTTTGTCTTTCTTTTATTCATAAATTAGTTTATTGCTACTGATTTTGTAAAAAACAAATTGATTTATGGTGCATTTGTAGAAATTTTATAATATATTTACGTTTTAGTGATTTTTGGTGTATTTATAGTATATTTCTGCGTTTTTTAGTATATCTATGGTGCATTTGCAGTGTTTATGGTGTATTTGCAGTATTTTATGGTATAGACCACGAAAAACACTACAAAATGCCATAAATGCACTATAAATACACTATATATACACTAATCTTACACTATAAAAACACCATAAAAACACTATATATATATATTATTGTTACACTATAAAAAAATAAAAAAATTCCAGGAAAAAAATCTATAAAAAAAAGAATAAATTATCAAAAACTGAAAAATAGAATTGTGCAATCGGTCGGTTCGGTCGACGAAACCGAAAAAACCAAAAATCGAAATTGAAAACCGAAAAAGGTATTTGTTAAATAAAAAAAAGTATTTTTTATAAATAAAAAAAGTCAGAAAAGAAAATCAAAATTTGACAGGTAAAAGTGTAAATAAGTTACCAAAATATTTATTTCAAGAAATTACTATTTAAAAAAAGTCTTAATTAATGACTGTATTAACAGCTCACATTATTATTTTAAAATAATTTTTTAGTTTTGTAATTTTTATTATTATCAATAAAAAAATTAATTTTGAAAAAAATACAACGAAAAGCAATTGTTGATAATTAATGGTAGAAAAAGTGAATACTTAAACGTTTTAAGTATAATGATTTGTACAAGTTAAAGTCATTGAAATATTCTCCTCAAATTGTAACGTCTACTACTATTTTTTAATTGAATAATCTGCTTCAAAACCTTTTATAATTAATTAGTATCATTGAAGTTTTGAGTCTGAATAAGAAAATTAAAAAGAAATATTCCAATTAATTCTTTTATGCCTTTCCTTTATTTCCGTTAAAAGGAGAAAGCCCTAAATTTCAGATGATTATATTTAATTATTTATACTAAGAACAAATTAAAGAAATACCAGAATACTTAATAATTAAGGCAAAGGCAAAACAGAGGCTGAGAGAAACCGCTTCTGAAACATTGCAGGTCGGTTTCAGTTTTGTACATAAACAATAAAAAAGCATTTTAATAATTATTATTTAGACCGGATTCATGAAAAATGTTACCAGCGGGCATATTTGGCCAAAATTAATCGGAGACGTAAATATTTTTCAAACAAATTTTAATTTTGAATTCCTCCCTCATTAGCATAAAAAATTATCGATTAAACTTTTTTTTACTGTTTGCTTTTAATATTATTTCTGACTATATATGTAGAAGACAGACACACATGTAATAAAAAAAAATGCTCGAAGTTTATGCAAATTTTAAGAGCATTTTGTGTGGTATTAAAAGATCGAAGCCATGTTTGGTAATACGTCATTGTGAATAAAATATTGCACGGTTTCTTGACCATCAATTTGGATTCTTTCTCTGGTTATAATTTTAATTATATTTATCTTGTATTGTATTGTATATAATAATTTGCTTGACTCAACTTTCCATGCATTCCTTCACATGCACAAACCCTAGCCAACTTTTGCATCTCTTACCTTTCACATTTCCCATTTTTGACCACTCCTTTTCCTGTTTTTCCCATGCAACCTTCTTTAATCCACCTTTTTATTTACTACTTCTTGTTGGTAATTAATTTCATAATCATTTCACTTATTCCTATGGCCCAATTCATTACATTCCTTATAATCAAAGTACTTAAACTTCGACCTTTTTCAAACATTGGCTTACATTATCACAGATAATGAATTATAATATATTTTAATTTTTTAGATTTCATAATTTGATATATCTATTTTTATTATTTTTTGTTCAAAATAATAAAAATTCAATCAATCATTACTGATTTGAAATGTACCGAAATTCAAAAATGAAAGACATAGTAAGATGTGTTTTGGCATTTACATCAGCACATATTGATCGATTTTTTTATTGGTTATCCGGATTCAAAAATAAAATTGTATTATAAGAATTAATTATATTTAACTATAGCTCAAAATTTAATTACATTTAATTATTAGGTATTTAATCTTGTATTCTTCAAGTAATTAGCTTCCACCTAGGAATAATAAAAGATATTAAATGGTCATTTTTTTATTTTGAAAGCACCAAAATAGTCACCAAAGAAATGCCGCAACAAGCTAACAATAATATTTTAATGAATTTCTAAATTATTTAAGTGGATATAATGATTCATATATAAGTAGTTTTGGCTAGCATGTGAAATTTCTCTTCGACTTAGATTTTTTAATCCAATTATGAAAATTAAGATACAAATGATGAAAATCATATGACAAAAACAACTATATAATTTTTTCAAAATTTAAACTACTAAATAATAAGCAAAAACCCGAAAAGCAATAAAAATTAATCAAAAATAAAAAAATCTAGTCACAAATCCCGTAAAATTAACTAAACGATGAAAAGGGCAATGTTAACAATTTTTTATAGTGCACTTGTTAACGACTCTCTCTGTTACATTTAACTATAAGTGTTCATGTGTTTTATACATATTTCAAAAAAAATGGTAAATATTGTTATATTTTAATTTATTAATGATTATTTTATAAATTGTGTTAAATGTACTAGTAATTTATTTGGAAGATAATAATGAATAAAAAATCAAATAAACTTTTTTTTTTAGATAAAATCAAATAAACTTATTATTAAAACTATATATATTAGACATTTAAAATGGAACATTATCCAAAATATATTTCTTATAAAATGAAATAAATTAAAAAATATTACAAATAGACTATATAAGAAAAAATAGAAAAATATCCTTCTTTTATTCGCTATGATATAAAAAGGAATTATTTCAATAAACAGTTTTGATGGCCAAAAGCACCTTATATAAAAGCGAAAAGAGAATTAAAACTCTTAATGGTTGTTTTAAAAGATAATTCAATCCCAACCGTATGATAAAATTATAGTAATTGGAAAAGAACTTCTTTTTCTATTAAGATCATACTTAGGTTTCTTTAGTAATTATCTTAAATCCATGAATCAAACTAAATAATCAGTTGCACTGGTGAAAATTAAAAAATGTTAGGAGTTTCTGTAATTTGGGAGAAATTGATCTCATGATGTCGTATAATTTGTTCGGCGCATATACCATTTTTACATAAAATTTATGGGTGAAAATTTTAAATACATAGTAGAGCTAATTAACATAATAAAAGATAACTATCCAGTTTTTCTTATGCATGCAATAGTTTCAGATTTGAGTTAATAATAATATGATAGTGATCTAAAAAATACATATTAAAAGATAACTTTTTTAATTATTTTTTTATTTTCTCCTAATATATTTATATCTCCTAATCATCTCTCATGAATATAGTAGCCGAATGTAATTAGATGACAAAATGAAAAAGTGAAATAAGTGAAAAGGAAAGCTTTAATTTGTGAATTTTGTAAAGGTATTTTTAATTATAGATTAAATTAATAAAATCTCATGATTACACCGTCTAGTTGCAACACATTACATAATTGGCAAAATATATTAATTACACACAAATCCAAAAGCTGATACAAGTTCAGTTTAAGCTTTTTGGATTAATTTAGTTTCAAGTTTTCACTGACTGAGATAATCTTTGAAACATATAAATAAGTATAATTAAACTAATTAAGAAAGGGACAGGTGTAAGACAGTTGACTTATAAGATCAATCTAATATCAGATTTTCAAACTAGTTAGCAAAATTAGAATTATTAATCTAATTCCAAGGCTAATTTTGTAATTTCATACAAACTAACATTCTTTCAACTCCTTTAAATACCCTTCACCGATGCATTCTTGATTTCTTGTGTATGTGTATGTGTTTATGTGCCCATTTTTTTTAAATTTTCTTTAAGTTTCATTTCAGTTTCTATATTATTTTAAACCCTAGTTTTTAGCATCAACCCACATTTTCTTCACAGTGATGGAAGATAATAAAAATCAAGAATCAAACAATAGTCCAAGAAACCACAGCTCTGAGAGAAATGAACCGGTTAGGTCAAGATGGACGCCCAAACCGGAGCAAATCTTGATTCTTGAGTCGATCTTCAACAGTGGAATGGTTAATCCACCCAAAGATGAAACTGTGAGGATAAGAAAACTTCTTGAGAAATTTGGTTCGGTCGGAGATGCAAATGTTTTCTACTGGTTTCAAAACCGACGCTCAAGATCTCGCCGCCGGCAACGGCAGATTCAGGCTTCGCTAGCTGAAGAACAGAAGAATCAGCAAGCACAAGGCGGTGGTGGTGCAATTAATAATAATTCTATGGGGTTTGCAAATTCTCCTTGTTTCAGTTCTGTTTCTGTATCTCCTTCTTCTTTTCTTGTCGGTTCTTCCACTTCTTCCTCCTCCTCCTGCGGCGGCGGCGCCGGTGAAGATGGCGGTGTAGAGAATAGTATGTATTCAATCCCTAATCATCATATGGGTTATCAAGAAATGAATCATACTTCTGGAATTTCTTCAGTTTTATGCCCTTCAGAGTCTTCAAATTTGCATTACCAAACTGGTGAGTGCATGGCTAGCTAAATTAGTTACTTTAATTCTCTGTTCATGTCATTATTAGAGAAAATTAGGGTTTATAGAGTAGCATGAAAGTGAGAGAATTAATTAATTAAAACAATAATGGATTATTAATTATCAATGATTTAAGAAAAAAACATTAATGGTCCCCTCCACTCTTCATCAAACAGTATATACCTAGAAATTCTCCTAGGACACTAAATTATTCAGTTCAATTCTTGATTAATTTCATCAAGTACTAATGTACTTTAATTTATTTATTATGTAAATAAAACATAAAAGTTAAAATTTCACAGCTGCTAGGAATCTCTTGTTTTTTTTTTGTTAGTTTAATTTAATTTAATTTTTTTGTTAAATTAATTAGCTTCCACATGAATTTTTCAGGGTTCATAACAGTGTTTATAAATGGAGTGCCAACAGAAGTTCCAAGAGGATTATTAGATATGAAAGCAATGTTTGGACAAGATATAATTTTAGTTCATTCCTCAGGTGTTGCAGTGCCCATTAATGAATTTGGGTTTCTAATGCAAAGCTTGCACCATGGAGAAAGCTATTTTCTGGTAAACATTTGTGGAAGATAAACCAATTTAAAAATTTATAATTGGAAAAAAAAAAAGTTGAAACCTAAATGAAACTCAAATGAAACCATTAATACTGCAATTGCTGAAAAATTAGTATTTTCTGTTCATGTTCAAATAATTGTTTACTTTAATTCTTTGTTTATTCATAAGTTTGTTGGAAAGATTATTGGGGTTTTGAAGTGTAATGTTCAAATTTAGTTAATACTAAAATACTAAACCTTTATTTTTTGCTTAATATGGGTATACGAGGGAATTTTTTGATTTCTATGAAAAAATCGATACTTTTTAAAATAAAGAATCCAATGGTGAGATTAATTTAATGTAATTTTTATTCAGTTCAAGATTCCAAAAGTTATAGAATTAAAAATAAGATGTTTATAGTTAGCAATTCTACTAAGATATCAATTAATATTTAACAATGATATTGTATTGTCATATATTAGGCTTTTCAATAGAAAAAGTGGCTTAATTATGAGTAAATTAATACAGTTTAATCCAGTTTTTGACAGATTCAAACTCTCTGTCCCTCTCTTTTTGATGATTATAATATACATATATGGAAATGTATTATTATATTTTTCTTGTTTACTTATGTTAGAATATTAATTAATTAGTTAATGGAACATACCTTATAAAGAAGTCATTAAAAAATTACTGGACTTTTGTTGTTGTTTATGCAGGTTTCAAGACCAACATAAATTGGTATGAAAGCTGCATAATGAAGTGGGAGCTTCCTCTTAATTTGTTGGTTTGCAGCTTTGCTAGTTAGGGCTATTTTTTCCTTTTTCATTACTTCAAAATTAATACATGGAATTCCCTACCCCTTCAAGGAAAAAAAATGCATTACTTTTTTTTTTTTAATCTTTTGCTCTTGTTTCATAGGAAGCTTCCAAGACTCAGTATAATTTACTGAAACCATTTGTCAGAAAGACAATCTGTCTACTGGTTATGATCAAGATCATTATATAATAATATTACAAGAACCAAATTACTCTTTCTTATACATGCAGAGTTTGTTTGCCTTGGGTTTCCTTTATTAAAAGGTTCTATATAAACAACATGCACATTAGTAATTAGATATTATTCTATTGGAGATATTTTTAGGTTTACGTTATTCATAAATTAAAGCAATCACGTTATAACACCTTATTAAAATGATGGTAAATTTCTAATAATTTTATAATAATTGTATTTTATTTTTATGAATAATATGTATATTAAAAGCCACAAAACGCCAAAAATTAAAACTATAAGCTTTCGTACAACAAGTGGCGCACATTTGATGGCACACTAGAAACTACAACCTAGAGAAAAAGCTGAGATTAAAGATCAGAGAACATAATACATACAGCGTTTCTAAAAAAAATTAAAACCCGAATAAGCAAAACTTTTATTAGAACTCTTAAAAAATCAAGTTGCCTTAGTAATACAGTTAAAAATCGCTACTTTCATGTCTAAAGTTTTTTTCTAGAAAACTCTGTTATTTCTGCACTTTCAGATTTTTCATATCCCAAAAATTAAAAAACCTGTCAAACCTTTTGATAGAGCCCTCTTGGAATAATATTCTTCCATTGAATTATAAAATCCACAATAAAATTGAGAAAAACTCAAACCACATCTAACTTTTTAAGAATATCACACTAGATTTTTCTCGCAAAGTTATAGTGAATAAAAATATGTGCTTGTGTTTTCATAGCACCACATAGAGAACACAAAGAATTATCCACTATAATAATAGAATAATGGCCAAAATATTAAGGGATGGAACTATATTATTTAATGCAAGCCAAATGAAAAACATAACTTGTGGCGGCGCTATAAATTTCCAAATTTGCTTGAACGGTAAACCCATATCCTGAGCATCTTCCATACGCTGCAAGCTTATATGTGCAGCTTTATTATTTACTGTTGCTGACCGAGAATACGTTGCTGCTATAGCAGAGAGAAGGCGCTGCAGCTGCCGAGCTGGATCATCTTCAGCAGCGAGACCATTATTTATGCGTCCGTGAGTAGCAGCAGTCGTCAAGGTTTCAATTCTAACAGAGGGACGTCGTTGTTGAACTGCTGCAGCTTCATCTGTCGGACCAATGTCTCCTCTTCCAGCTCGAAGACAGCAGTAGGACGCCAATGTGAAGCATTTCCAGCTGGAGTTTTATACAACAACGTTCAATTAACCCAAACACGGAGAGATATTTGAAAAAATTAATTGTAAATCACGAAGTAACAATAATTCAGCTCCTCTCAAGCGATGCCTCCAACGCCAACCCTCCGTCCAAATATCACAAATTGTTGCTTGTTTTTGGTTTGAAAGATTGTAAAGTATAGGAAACAACTTAGATGTTGGACCATTCTATAAGAAATTATCATTTCATAAAAAGATAACCACTCCCTCTCCCACAATAAATTTGACGTTTTAAAAGAAATCTCAAGCTTCCGAATCTTTGCAACAAGATTTTCTAATGCCACGTGTCTCGATCGAGACAGTTTTCCGAAGATTTCGCTCCTTTGCTTCTTTGACGATTCTTTCACTTTCTTTGTTCAAAAACGCTCTAAAATACTTAACTGCCCGAAAAGATTAAGCACGTAATAAGGCACATAAATACCTTAAAATGCAAGGAAAATAGCATAAAAGCGTAATGAAACGACACAAGTAAATATGAGTATTTTACTTCTATTAGTTACTTTTTGAAAAAGAACCTTCAATAGCAACTTAAAAAGACCATTTACTAAGCTAATTATGTTCAATTTTTAATAACTACTCCCTCCGTCCCGTTTAAGAAGGGACATATCTCAATTTTTTTTGTCCCACATAAGAAGGCCAAATCATGGTTTTTGTGTCATTTTACAAGGAATTCTCTTTTATACCCTCATTTTCTCTTTCTTTAATTAAAGCTAATACTCTACACACAAACTACAAGACAATAATTAATAGGGGTAAAATAAGAAAAACCAAGTGTAATTATTATTTTCTTAATCTATGTGTAAAAGGGATATGTCCCTTCTTAAGTGGGACGGAGGGAGTATAATATAATTTGACCATAAGGTGTTATAACATTGATTGATTTAATTTACAGACGACGTGTTGAACTCGGTCTACCTTAAAAAAATCTTAAATATTGATTATAAATTAATTATATAAATATGAAAAAGGGAAAATTCATCCATATATCCAAAACTATACCATAAATTGTTCAGTTATTCTATACTTATATGTTAATTATATCCAAACAGTTGACAAAAAAAGATATGATTGATAAATATAATTTATATATTTTAGTCTTTTAATTTAATTTTATGATATATTAGTATAGAATTAGAGAAAATTTATGCAAAATTATGCAAAAATTTTAAAATATATATATCCAATTATATTAAAAAATTGATATTATTTAAGATATTAAATTGTATTTCTATAAACAATTAGACCTTTTATTTTTTCTGTTTATTATTGATACGTTTATTAATTTAGAAATTGGCGGCACCCCTCCCTCTGTTTAAGATTTTTATTTGAACAAAGGGTCAAGGTGCCGCTGAACTTGTGACACGGACTCATCTAACCCAATTTATACTTTTTGAGCAATTAACCCCAAAACTCTTCATTTTTGATCAAATAATCCCATAATTTATATTTTTATTTCAAAAAATAGATTTAGAATAATTGTATCGCAACAATTAGAAAAGTATCTAACATGCAACAAATTATTTTGAAGAAATTAATGGAGAAGATGAAATCTATAAACATAGTTTTGATGGTTTTATAGGATATTTCATGTAACTACGAATCGATTTGATCACTCAGATATATTATGTTTCTTTAATTTTATTCATTCACATCATAATTTTTCAAAAACATCAATTTTAGTCTAATTTTAAAAAATATATTTCAATTATAGTCAATTATTCAATTTTGACATTAAAAGGCCAAACCTTTTAGAAATGACCAAATTTTTTAATCCATATATTATAGCATAATTTTGATAAGTAATCAAAAATATGTGAGTCCCTTTTAGTGTGTATTTATTTTGATATAATTTACAATTATAATTAATCAAACTGATTAAATTTTAAAATCATATTAAATTTTACCTTTATTTTCTAGTTGAATTTTGTCCTTTTTTTAGCTTTCTCCCCGCTGCCGGATAAGTTATCATTCGTCTCCCTCTAGACATGGCCTGTAATGAAAAAAAACCTCTCAAACCCTAATAAGTTTTATCTTTTTGTTCATCTGGGAGGTGGTTTTTGGCCATTCTTGGTCAAAAATCACCTCCCTAATCTCTCAAATTCAGTTTTTTAGCCATTTCCATAGTTTTTGTCTTTAATTTTGAATAAAATTTCTTTCTTGACCAATTTTGGTCTAGATCTAGAAATTATTTTCTACCTTAGTATCTTAATTTTATTAGATCTATTCTAATCGAAATTAAGAATAGTTTTTTTTATCGTTGGAGATGAAATTGTTTTTTGCGATGCAAGCGATTTGGATCTCTAAAACAATTAGAGCCACCATCTTACGACGGATTTCACCAAATATCGGTATGTTTTGCGTCAGTATAGATGATGTCTTTAATGTTCAAGAGAATAGATATGTCACTGAAGATGTGATTAGGGGCTCTAATGATGAAGCTATAGCTGCTAGTTGTAGCAGTCGTGTGATTAAAATTAGTATTATCATGGCAAGCGAAGCTAATCTAATTCTCTTTATTTTAAAGGTTGTAATGGATGCCTTCAACAACAACTCTTTGCTTTGTAATATTATCAGTTTGATAGCACATGACTACTTTAACTTAATTGAGATGTGTCACGACCCGAATTCCACCCTAATCCAAGTCACGACCGGCGCTAGGGAATGGGAATGGTTGTTCCGAAACCCGTAGCAAGCCTAGAACCTCTAGAAATTTTTCGCAAATATTATTAAAAGATCGCACCTCGCGTACGATCCGTTTTCAGAAAATACCGTTAAAACTTTTCTCTTTTAGCGTAACCCGATTTCTGAAAATACACATATATGCGAAATCTGGTTTCAGAAGTACTGGTTGGATAACCTCGTTATCCCAACCCTCGCTTCCTTCTGAAAACCTGGCGTGGTAGGTACTGGAAACCAGGGACTTATCTTTCGCTTGCCTTAACACATTGGCAGCCCCGTTCCAAACCACACGCCACAGTTAATATGTTTAAAAATAAGCGGACACCTCTGCGTCTCGCAACGGTGGTATTAAACATATTAAAATACACAGCGGACCGGTTGCACATAGCCGGCGAATATAAAACCTACTGTTTTTGACCCTCACAAAAACACACGAGGCCGACTCGGTAACTAGACACGATATGCCACTAAGCAGACACCCGAAAGGTACACATGTGCACTAGATCCTATCAGAGTGTCTGAACAGAGGACTAGTGGCACGGCTGCTGGCACACCACACTTATACTATTGCAGCATACTAAGAGTACAAAATCCTATGTACATTACCAAAGAAGAGCTTTCCTGAGGAAGGGATGTGGAAGCTCGACTGACCTCAAAGTTCATTTCCTGAAAATGGGATAACAACAACGGGGTCAGAAATATAAATATTTCTGAGTGAGTAAACAGTTTACAGATAAATACCAAAATCGCATTATATATATAAAACAGTTATATATAAAATATGACCAATTACGTCGATCCATATGAAACCCTAGTTCACAAATGTCCTAACAGACACACTCATCTTACGAGCTTATGGACAGCAGAATAAAGACCGTGAACTGAATCACTTCCGTCCAATTCTGTATCTCTGGTACCTGGACCGTAATCAGAAACTGCCTTCGCGGTTTATTCCGCGACCGTAACTGTATTACTGCCGTCTCAGGGTTTACCCGTGAAGTCAGGGCATCTACTTTCCCAATGACTTACACGACATGCATACCTCTATACCTCGACAGAAGTACATCTAAAAATTGGTGTTGGTGATCACGCAACCCTATTGTCGCCCAATAGGTAGCTCGTTCAAATGGACCTCTCTTGGCTAGTTTATACTATTGCGATTATGGATTTAAAACAGTTGAATACTGATATTCAAAAGTAAACACGTAAACTCACAGTACTGCTAAGTTACTACTTAGCCCCGCCGTATGTGTGACAGACTCCCTGGAGTCCTGGTCTAACTGCTGGACAGCTAGTCGGATCAAACATACAAAATACACAAGACAATACATCAATATCTATTTCTGGTATAAACATCTAGGCCCTGAAACCTAGGTTTAATCAAATCATTCAATTCACATAACACACAACACATATGGTCTCTTTCTCTTTAAAACTATTTAAACCATTCTCACCTCGAGAAAACGTTTAGACTTCACTCTAGAAGTCATTTAAGATATAGCAATATCTTAATTAAAATCATTTAATAGTATAGACTTGATTGCCAAAACAATTCACAGCCATATACTAATTATTTAGCAACATCATTTGCTAAATCTTTTAAACCGGTTAAACGTCGACTTTAACTCTTTTAAAGTCCTTTTTAAACGTTTAACTTTACTTTTAAAATCTCATTTTAAAAGTCTTTGGCTTAGGCTTTAAAACATTTCACTTTCTTTTAACACAAGTTATTGTTTTAAAATATCTAACTTTGATTAAAAACATTTATTAAAAATGTTTTAGGTTCGGTTGGAAAACACCTCGGGTTATTAGGCGAAAGCACGTCGGAATCGCCCCCGGAAAGTCCCCCTAGAAGCCCGAAAGAAACGAACCCCGACAACCCGTCGGGGTTGCTGTGCGCCCGCACAGCTTAGTGTGCACCCGCACACTATGCTGTGCGGCCGCGCGGCACAGTGTGCGCCCGCACACTGTGCGGCCGCGCGGCACAGTGTGCGCCCGCACACTGTGCGGCCGCGCGGCACAGTGTGCGCCCGCACACTGTGCGCCCGCACAGCTCACTGTGCATGCGCACAGTGGGCTGTGCTTCCGCACAGCCCCGGAATTGAAATTCCGGGACTTTCCGTCTTGCTTAAAACATCCAAAAACGCTATTCTCATGTCCTATTTCACATATACACCATTCAATTACAATTTGGACGTTTAAATCGATCGTTCGATACGGTAACCGTTTATAAACGAATATATATTCGAAATATATCGAAATATATTAAAATAAACGTTTAATACGAGTTTAGTACCTCGATTACTTGAGTAATCGTCGAAGAAATGGAGTTAGAATCGAGAAACGGACGGATCGCCGCGAAACCCTAAGGTTCGCACGCTGCAGAGAGCTAAGCAGCTCAACCTCATTTGCTTAAATGAAGCAAATGATTTCTGGGTACAAAAATTGAACCCAAATGTTATATATATAGAAGTGGTCAAAGTGCGTTTCAGTACTAGCTCAATCATGCACTTTAAACCAACTTCTAAACTAGTCGTCCGTAGCTCAAACGGAAACGACTTCCGAGTTTCGTGAAAAATTACCCATAAATCTAATAAAATATAAAAAGAATAAAAATATAATTTTTATTCTTATCCGACTTATATTTTATCTTTAATAAATCTCTGACGATTTATTAGGTCCAAATCAGTCCCACTTGATTAAACTTTCTACGTCCAAATTTCATAAAATTTTGACGGTAACTTCGTCAAATTATTTCGCGAATAATAACACCAAAATTATTCACTCGGAACTTATAAATTATTTTATTTTAATTTGGACTAACGAATAATACCTAATTAGTTTATAACTAAAACTAATTAAAGTAAAAGTTTAAGGATTAAAGAAATCATTTTTCATTTCTTCTCCCCCACTCTTAACCGCCTCTCACTTTCTCTTATCCTTCTTATTTTTTATTAATAATATATATATATATATATATATATATATATATATATATATATATATATATATATATATATATATATATATATGTTAACTTATATTCGTTAATAACACGTCGAGACTTCCGAGTTTCGACATTTTAATTTCGGGGTTTTATCCGAAATATTAAACTCTCCAATTAGAGTGGTATATTGATATATTAATTATCAATATATTTTTATCTTACGACTTCAGTCGTATTTTCTTTTCTATTAGTCCCGTTCATATCCCTTTATTAAAATTTAAATCCTCGATTTGAATTTTAAACTCTTATTATTACGATATACTTTTAGGGATACTTATAAATTAAATTTACGCTTAAATTTAATTTACGTATTCCCGGCTATTAAAAGCTTTACACGTGGCTTATAAAATACGGGGTATTACATTCTCTCCCCCTTATATAAATTCGTCCTCGAATTTACATACACTTTTTCTTTTACTTATACAGCCAAAAATACTTTTTCTAAATCATGCTCTATGCTTTCATAGCATAAACATTACCGTCGTTGTCTATTGCATAACTGATGTCGTCTATGACACAATTGCACAGCAGTGCACTATCTTCTTGTATTTTAACTTTTCATCTCGTATTTACTTGTTCTAATAGACAGTATACGTTTCTTTACTAGTATACGAAAGCTTACATTAGCCTCTTGCAGTTCTCCTGTAACTGCGTCTTATATCTCTCAATCACAATTATATCACCTCTCTAGATTTTCATTTATAGGTTCTCAGCCTAAATCCTCGACTTCTGTTATCAGAAATCTTGGTATTCATTAATCTCGAGTTATTCCCTTATGTTACTTCTTTTTTTTGGGCCTATTTTGGCTTCCCGGATCGCTTATCATGAAGCGTCTGTGTACCAAATAAATTTGGTATTCCTATAGTCAGCAATGTGTTCTACAACTTCCGTTTAGACTTCGAGTTAAGATTCTTTCTCGAAGGTATCGGAAATTAACCTCAAAGTTGCCTCTTTGAGCTAATTTTGAAAGACTGCAAAACTGATGTCATGGCTGTTATTGAAGCCAATGAACCAAGCATTTAAACCAGTCTTTTTCCAAATATTATTTCAAATTCCCATATTTTGACATCCAATCTACAACTTTTGTGAAGAGTCGAACTCAATCCGACCTCTTTTCGGTTTCCGAAAACGTCCTTGAAGTTGACTACTAGCCAAACTTGTATTCTTATAGCTTTATACCCTTAATACATCTTATTACTTTCTCTTTTCGTTGTACTTCTTTATAGACAGTACAAGCTTTGAATTCACTTCTGGGATATCAACTTATTATTAAGTCTTATGATATCACCTTTGAATTCACTTTCTTTTTATTTCTTGAACTTTCTAGTTCGCTGTTTATTATTGGTTGTACATTTTATTGTACCTTATTATAATTAAGATTTTTAATCTTATTATCAATCTTTCGTATCTTTTAATCACTTTAGGGTAATGTTGGTTAAGTATTTTAATCTTTAACCTTACCCTCTTCATCTGTTTGAACTTCTCGTTCACTAACAGACTACTCATTCTTAACATCCTTTACATTTCATTATGAACTCTATATCTTGTATAGAATGTCTGTTCCCCCTTATCAATCTATAGTAACTTCTTGTTACAGATTGAATAACTGGTTTCCTCTAATTAATGATGTGGTTGTATGGGTGTAAGTGTAGGTTATAACCTAACTGTCTCCCGTGAAACATCTTCTCTACTTGCTCCACAATCACCGCAAAACTGTACTCATGTTACTAGTTTTCGGTTTCTCCAAGGCTAATTAGACTTCTTAACCTCTTTTTACATCTAGTTTCGTTGTTCACAGCTAACAGTTATCATAACTGTACTATAGCTGTTACTTTCGCATTTAATTAACTGATTATCAACTTAAGCTCCGTTTTTAAAACATTTCATTTTGAAAAAAAATGTTTATTAAACATTTTTTTTTTCACTTTTAATCGTCCATACTTTACACATTTCTGGCCTGACATTCAATATACATGTACACTACATGTATCTTCCGTTACCAGGCAGCCTAGACCTCATAGTCATAAGGCTCGGTTCTCGGAATTTTCATCTTTGAAACTACTGTCTCATCACAGTTTTCAAATTCATTTATATACATATATGGAGCTTTTGTTGATAATTCCAAGTTAATTAAAGTTTATACTTCTTATCGTTGTCACTTGCACTTTTGGCTTACTGCCAAAAAGTCATGCAAGTTCCGCAACAATATCTTCATCATCGAGCATCGTGTAACTCTCCGTTCGACGATCGCAACGGCTAAAACTTAGATAACCGTCATGGGACCATCATATCCCAATATCAAACCGATCTAACGGTTCGATCATAAGTTATTAGGGTTTTACTATGCCCTACTAGTTTCCAAACTACATCTGAAACTCACTCGTCCAATTCACTGTCTCCATTTCCATTACACCTTGATAACATTTTTTTTTATCTAATGTTGGTTCAAGGTTTGATATACTTTTTAAGTATATTATTTATTCGTTTTATGATTTGTTAATCATTTTCTTAATGAATATCTGTTAACACGACTTAACCAACTCCGCCAGTCGTTAACATATTCATTAATCCTCTTCGCTTATATCAGAACTAGTAGTGTATCTACTTGGTTCTGAGAATACTCATACTTCCTTTCATAATCTTTCTCTTAGATGTTCCGTTGTTGTTTATAGTTTAAGTGCTGAGGTTTACACCTCTCAGACTTATGAATTATGGTTTATCTACCACTCGTATGGATTCAAGAGATATGTCCATTACTGACATCTGCTCTGTCTGTAAGACTGATCCCCAATCCGTTTAATTAAACACGTACGTATGACTTTGTTCACATATAGTTACTTGAAGTCAAACAAACCGAGTCGTGTTCAATTAGATCCTACTCTCTCTTATCTTAATCGCGACAATTTCTATCGTCTACTCTCGAACTTTTACTTACTATAAAAGTTCATTACTGGACTTATATCAGTCTATTCCTGAGTAAGAATATAAATTCTCACTCACTCTACTCTTCCCGTACTTTCATTAATCTCTAATGTCTCGGTATGAAACACTAGAATTTAGGTCTTTATTATTTATTCTTATAATAAAAACCGTTATTCTTTTATCCCTTTTCCCATCTACCTTGTCACTATCACAGAGTTTTCGTTTGAACAAATACAGTTTTGTCTCGCATACACTGACGCTCAACAATTTCAAATCAATTTGATAGACAAATATAATTTATCTCATCTGAGACAATTACAATTTGTCCTGCCTGCAGGCCTTTTTTAATCTCACTTTTCAAACAAATTGTGAATTCTCAAATTCACGGTTCAAAACTTTTTTCATACAATTGTGCTTCAGGGTGATGACATCTCTCATCCCCAAGGAGTTGCTATTTTAATTCACTTTTCATTGATATACTGATATATCAATATATATGATGCATGCCCTAATCAAAATCATTTTATGTAATATATATCATATATATAAAATTCAGGTATGCTTCTTCTATAGTGATTTTCGCAACATGCACCTTTAATGCATCTGAGCACAATTATACGTTCAACTGTTAAACAAAACTTTAACAAGTTTCTTTTCAAACTACTTCTCTGTGTCATTTCAAGGTTTCCTAATCCTCACATTAGGATTTATCATTCTTTATTTAACATTTTATGTTATTATTCATTATCAGGCTGTTTAATAACAGTTATTATTCATTAGTTATGTGTGTTCTTATTTAAGGATATTCTCTATCTGTACTTTATGTTTTCTAGTTTTAGTATCACATACTAAAACACATAAACGTACTTAACTTAAACATAAGACACATATCTAAATATTACCTGAAGATGATTGTCGAGGCGGTAGTGCCTCTCGAATCATCGGACCTTTCCTCGTCTGCGTCGGAGTTTAACTATCTCTTTCTCGATACTTCTCAAATGGTTCACTTCTCCTAAAAAGTGCTCCAGCCTGAACCCTTTATAGGCTGGTATAACAGTAGATTCAGACACTGAATCATAACTGTCGTCAATAACCTCTATGTCTCCCATTGGTCTCTCCAGATCCTCTAATCTGATAACATCAATCTAATTATCCATGTCATAAACAGAAGCAGACACTCCAGCTTCTAATGGATTAGGCAAGTCAGGCATAACTGGCCGACTAGGCAAACCATGTCAATCAGGCACAACATGCGACAAAGCTCGACTAGGCCCAGACATGCTGAAACACATGTGGCCATAACGCAAGTAGCCGATATAACAGTTATAGAAAAACACGTTTTTATATAACAGATAACACCTTATAAACACATATAAAACAAAACACGTAGCAATCACACGTATAGTTCAGAGAAAATCTAACTAATTTCTCGAACAAACGATTCTTCTGGAATCTTCGCCTTGTTCTGTATTCGAACAGAATCATCTTCTTTGAATACTGGTCAATTGATCTGACCATTGCGTATTACTCTAATAGCGCGTCTCGAACACAGAAACATCTCACATGTTTCCTCATTAGCATCATGTTTCAAACACAAGAACATTTCATATGTTCCTGATCAAACATCACATATACACAACACAAGTATACGGATTGCTACTTATAGCTGAATGTTTTCAACAACTGAAAACTGATCAAGACATGACTCGAATCCTATGTTGCTGCAATAGTCTACTAAGAATCCTTACCAATCCTAACACAACTTACTTATCAGTATCAGCAACAGTACTTTGGATAGTCGAGTACTTAAAACGTTGCTCTGATACCAACTTTGTCACGACCCGAATTCCACCCTAATCCAAGTCACGACCGGCGCTAGGGAATGGGAATGGTTGTTCCGAAACCCGTAGCAAGCCTAGAACCTCTAGAAATTTTTCGCAAATATTATTAAAAGATCGCACCTCGCGTACGATCCGTTTTCAGAAAATACCGTTAAAACTTTTCTCTTTTAGCGTAACCCGATTTCTGAAAATACACATATATGCGAAATCTAGTTTCAGAAGTACTGGTTGGATAACCTCGTTATCCCAACCCTCGCTTCCTTCTGAAAACCTGGCGTGGTAGGTACTGGAAACCAGGGACTTATCTTTCGCTTGCCTTAACACATTGGCAGCCCCGTTCCAAACCACACGCCACAGTTAATATGTTTAAAAATAAGCGGACACCTCTGCGTCTCGCAACGGTGGTATTAAACATATTAAAATACACAGCGGACCGGTTGCACATAGCCGGCGAATATAAAACCTACTGTTTTTGACCCTCACAAAAACACACGAGGCCGACTCGGTAACTAGACACGATATGCCACTAAGCAGACACCCGAAAGGTACACATGTGCACTAGATCCTATCAGAGTGTCTGAACAGAGGACTAGTGGCACGGCTGCTGGCACACCACACTTATACTATTGCAGCATACTAAGAGTACAAAATCCTATGTACATTACCAAAGAAGAGCTTTCCTGAGGAAGGGATGTGGAAGCTCGACTGACCTCAAAGTTCATTTCCTGAAAATGGGATAACAACAACGGGGTCAGAAATATAAATATTTCTGAGTGAGTAAACAGTTTACAGATAAATACCAAAATCGCATTATATATATAAAACAGTTATATATAAAATATGACCAATTACGTCGATCCATATGAAACCCTAGTTCACAAATGTCCTAACAGACACACTCATCTTACGAGCTTATGGACAGCAGAATAAAGACCGTGAACTGAATCACTTCCGTCCAATTCTGTATCTCTGGTACCTGGACCGTAATCAGAAACTGCCTTCGCGGTTTATTCCGCGACCGTAACTGTATTACTGCCGTCTCAGGGTTTACCCGTGAAGTCAGGGCATCTACTTTCCCAATGACTTACACGACATGCATACCTCTATACCTCGACAGAAGTACATCTAAAAATTGGTGTTGGTGATCACGCAACCCTATTGTCGCCCAATAGGTAGCTCGTTCAAATGGACCTCTCTTGGCTAGTTTATACTATTGCGATTATGGATTTAAAACAGTTGAATACTGATATTCAAAAGTAAACACGTAAACTCACAGTACTGCTAAGTTACTACTTAGCCCCGCCGTATGTGTGACAGACTCCCTGGAGTCCTGGTCTAACTGCTGGACAGCTAGTCGGATCAAACATACAAAATACACAAGACAATACATCAATATCTATTTCTGGTATAAACATCTAGGCCCTGAAACCTAGGTTTAATCAAATCATTCAATTCACATAACACACAACACGTATGGTCTCTTTCTCTTTAAAACTATTTAAACCATTCTCACCTCGAGAAAACGTTTAGACTTCACTCTAGAAGTCATTTAAGATATAGCAATATCTTAATTAAAATCATTTAATAGTATAGACTTGATTGCCAAAACAATTCACAGCCATATACTAATTATTTAGCAACATCATTTGCTAAATCTTTTAAACCGGTTAAACGTCGACTTTAACTCTTTTAAAGTCCTTTTTAAACGTTTAACTTTACTTTTAAAATCTCATTTTAAAAGTCTTTGGCTTAGGCTTTAAAACATTTCACTTTCTTTTAACACAAGTTATTGTTTTAAAATATCTAACTTTGATTAAAAACATTTATTAAAAATGTTTTAGGTTCGGTTGGAAAACACCTCGGGTTATTAGGCGAAAGCACGTCGGAATCGCCCCCGGAAAGTCCCCCTAGAAGCCCGAAAGAAACGAACCCCGACAACCCGTCGGGGTTGCTGTGCGCCCGCACAGCTTAGTGTGCACCCGCACACTATGCTGTGCGGCCGCGCGGCACAGTGTGCGCCCGCACACTGTGCGGCCGCGCGGCACAGTGTGCGCCCGCACACTGTGCGGCCGCGCGGCACAGTGTGCGCCCGCACACTGTGCGCCCGCACAGCTCACTGTGCATGCGCACAGTGGGCTGTGCTTCCGCACAGCCCCGGAATTGAAATTCCGGGACTTTCCGTCTTGCTTAAAACATCCAAAAACGCTATTCTCATGTCCTATTTCACATATACACCATTCAATTACAATTTGGACGTTTAAATCGATCGTTCGATACGGTAACCGTTTATAAACGAATATATATTCGAAATATATCGAAATATATTAAAATAAACGTTTAATACGAGTTTAGTACCTCGATTACTTGAGTAATCGTCGAAGAAATGGAGTTAGAATCGAGAAACGGACGGATCGCCGCGAAACCCTAAGGTTCGCACGCTGCAGAGAGCTAAGCAGCTCAACCTCATTTGCTTAAATGAAGCAAATGATTTCTGGGTACAAAAATTGAACCCAAATGTTATATATATAGAAGTGGTCAAAGTGCGTTTCAGTACTAGCTCAATCATGCACTTTAAACCAACTTCTAAACTAGTCGTCCGTAACTCAAACGGAAACGACTTCCGAGTTTCGTGAAAAATTACCCATAAATCTAATAAAATATAAAAAGAATAAAAATATAATTTTTATTCTTATCCGACTTATATTTTATCTTTAATAAATCTCTGACGATTTATTAGGTCCAAATCAGTCCCACTTGATTAAACTTTCTACGTCCAAATTTCATAAAATTTTGACGGTAACTTCGTCAAATTATTTCGCGAATAATAACACCAAAATTATTCACTCGGAACTTATAAATTATTTTATTTTAATTTGGACTAACGAATAATACCTAATTAGTTTATAACTAAAATTAATTAAAGTAAAAGTTTAAGGATTAAAGAAATCATTTTTCATTTCTTCTCCCCCACTCTTAACCGCCTCTCACTTTCTCTTATCCTTCTTATTTTTTATTAATAATATATATATATATATATATATATATATATATATATATGTTAACTTATATTCGTTAATAACACGTCGAGACTTCCGAGTTTCGACATTTTAATTTCGGGGTTTTATCCGAAATATTAAACTCTCCAATTAGAGTGGTATATTGATATATTAATTATCAATATATTTTTATCTTACGACTTCAGTCGTATTTTCTTTTCTATTAGTCCCGTTCATATCCCTTTATTAAAATTTAAATCCTCGATTTGAATTTTAAACTCTTATTATTACGATATACTTTTAGGGATACTTATAAATTAAATTTACGCTTAAATTTAATTTACGTATTCCCGGCTATTAAAAGCTTTACACGTGGCTTATAAAATACGGGGTATTACAAGATGCATATATGTTGTTTTAATTACGATAGAAAATCTCATGTGGTAGCATATGACTATTTTAGTTTATCTAATTGGTTGGGGCATGTCCCTCCGATTAATTATTAAATTCTATGTATTGGCTGATCAATCAGCTTTTGATTAATAGAAGTTTTTATTTAAAAAAAAAAGACATGGCCTGTAATGATAAGTAAGCATGCAATCAAGCTAATAATTGTGTGATTGTTGCTGCAAATTAAATAAACTTAATTTTTAACCTGAAATCCAAAATATATATATTGACTCCTTCTGCATATATGATTGCTCGGCGCATAATCATAAATACGGAATCATTACATTTCAAATATATTCTGCTTCTTTTTCTAAAAATTATTGAGATAATATATACTCTTTTTGAAAAATAATCTATCAAAATTACAGCAGTTTGCCTTAACTATATATCCCAAAATCTCTGTCAGTTTTATTTTAGAATAGGACTATATAATCCAAAACTTTTAACTCTTTTTCTGTACCGGCTGACGCGGTAATCAAAGAATGGACTGACTAAATTCTATTTTTTAAGATATATACTTTTGAGTGGGAATTTAACGGATGAAATATGGGTTAAAAGAGTTGGATTAAAAGGATGGGTTATAAAGCATTTTTCTTAATTTTAATGTTTCTGCGATCATATTAACATATTCCCTTCTTATTAGTTAAAGATTTCAATTACAAAAATAAATTAAATTAATCAACAAATTAATAATTCTAATACTTCACTAAAATAGTGTGAGTTATCAACGAATAAATTATAAATAGATAATACAAATATTTTAAAACAATTATGTTTTTTACTTTAAAGTTCTTTTAAATTTAAATTAATATTAAATTATTATAAAATTAAGAGTAAATTACTCGGAGACCCCTCACGTATATTATAATTCATATTTTGATACTCCTTATTTAAAAATCCTACTT
This sequence comes from Mercurialis annua, assembly GCF_937616625.2. Lineage (NCBI taxonomy): Eukaryota > Viridiplantae > Streptophyta > Magnoliopsida > Malpighiales > Euphorbiaceae > Mercurialis > Mercurialis annua. The sequence continues at coordinate 4,333,795 of NC_065570.1, read as the reverse complement.
AATGGTCCCTCGTTTTCAATTCTGTTAACAATCGGAAACTTCTGTTAATTTCGGCAATAATTTGGTATTCACTTACAAACGATTTGGTGCCTCATTTTGAGTCCTGTCACCTCACTTTCAAACGATTTGATAGATTACTTTCAATTCTATTAACGATTTGGTAAAAGAAATATTGTCAGAAGTCCCTAATTGTTTACATAATTGAACATGGGGAGCCATTGAGTAGGATTTTTAAATAAGAGTTATCAACTGTTAATTATAACATATATGGAATGTCTTAAAGTAATTTACTCTAAAATAAAATTAAGAACTTAAATTTTATTTTATTTTACTAATTAGATTCTTTTTTACAGGCATGTGAATATATTCAGGGGAATTATTTGCATTTTTGAATAATAATATTACACGAATATCCTCATTTTAGTGAGGTATTATAATATTATTGGCTCAGTTTACCGATGACGTGATGGACTGAGTCTAATTAAAAATTTCTCTTAACATAAATGTTCAACTAAACTAACGAAAGATTTGGTACGGGATTAATAATCCGTAAATTTTGATAGAAGCATACATCTCGCCTATATGTTTCAAACAATAACTATAAGCGGTTTTTGTCATGTATATATTATACACTATAAATTTTGTTAGTATGATTAAGAATTTATATGAACCGTGCCAAAAGAATATTCACATGTTTTTCTTTTTTGATAATTGGGTATGGGAGCGTTTGTAGGTGAAATTGAATCTACGATCTTGGATGTATATTAAGGTTTACACCGTTTGAGTTATAGCACGTTAATAAAATATTCACATGCTAGTTAATTAGTGTTAATGTTAAAAATGAAATAAAATGAAAAATTAATTTTTTATTTATTTTTATAATAAATTATTTTTTTCATTAAAAATTGAATTCTTTAAGAAATATATAATATATAAATTAGTGTTTGTGTGTGTGTGTATATATATATATTAGAAAAAAAGATGACTGTAATCATTCCAATAAGCTCATTTTTTTGTCCAAATACATGCATGGCATGTGAAATTTAGTCCTTAACAATCCTTTTTTTTTCATGAAAGTCCTTAACAATCTTACTAATCCAAAATTAATTAATGTAGCTTCTCTTTAGCAGAAAGGTTCCAAAGAATCATTTAACATAGTATAAATTAATTTATGCATGTAATTATATCTATACTCTAATTGAGTGTTTTAGGGGAAACCATCATCATATCGAGAAACCAATATCATTAACTTATTTATTTATTGAACTCCTTACATGAATTTAATTAACTTATTACAAGAACAATAAAACAAATTAAATTAAATTGATAACTCATAAAGAAAAATTATGAAATGATGAGATGAGCAAATTTAGCAATTCCTAAGGAGAAAGTTTAGATGCATGTCGGGAGTTCAACAACAGTACTACTCGAACAGCTATGGACTATTTTCTTCACTACTTTATGTTAAACACTTTGATTTTAGATTTCAGGGCATGTTTTAAGCATCTTATAATTATTAAAAAAGTTTAAGTTTGTGACAATTGAAAGCCTGAATGGTTAAGGCGTCTCTAAGTGCATTAAGAGGTTGTGGGTTCGAACCACGCCTCGGTAACTAATAACTAACATGAGACTCTAAATAGTCGATTTCCACCTTTAATAAAAAGAATAAAAAAAATCATTAGAAACAAAAACCGGATAGAAGTATAAAAAAGGTCAAATGTCATAAAAAGGCTAAACCTTTCATAAAAATTTCACAAAAGTCCTGACCTTTCAATTTTGTCGATTTTGGCCAAAAACAAATTATTTGGTTTTAATTGTGGCCAACTCTCAATTTGATTTCAATTTGCCTATGTGGCATGCACATATATTGAAAGATCAGGACTTTTGTGAAACCAAATAATCCATTTTTAGCCAAAATTGAATAAATTGAAAGATCATGACTTTTGTGAAACCAAATAATCAGTTTTTGGCCAAAATCGACAAAATTGAAATGTCATGACTTTTGTGAAACTGTTGTGAAAGGTTTGGTCTTTTTACAATATTTGGCCTCTAAAAATGATCAACTGTGATAGATTTTAAACTTTAAATTTTTTGAATAAATTTGCAAAAATTAAAAAAATTGGTTTTTTTTATAACATTAAACTTTTTTAAATATGATTATATTTGTTGGACATATATATATGAATCCATTTCATAGGATGATAAAAGAAATCATGTAATTTATAAATATAGATTAATATTAGGTGTAATGACCAAAATCTGTACACCTTTTAATCCCTTTTTAATTTCACTCCGACATTGTAAAATTGTCTATTTTATCCAAATTCACACTTTTAGATTTCAATTGCACCCTCAAAATTTAAATGACTCTTTTCCATTCTGGATAAAACTCAAATAAATCCCTCATATTTTAATATATAATCTAGATAGCATTTGATGTTATAATTTGAACAAAAAAGAATTCCTTAATTACAAATTCAAAAATTATTAATATTTTTTTATTTAATATATATTTATCTATTATAATATTAAAAAAATTCCACCTCCGCACTCCTTCGACCCCGTCGCCTTTTCTTGACTCCGCCGCCGCACTCCGACTCGTTGATCGTCTCATGATTTGGTTCGTCTTTGAAAACGAACAAGATCTAATTCGTCTTCCACCTTAGAAGACGAACCAGTCGTCTGAAAGAAGACCAAAAACTCGTCTTTTATGGAGGGATACAAACAACTCGTCTTTCATGGAGAAAGACGAGCAGGTGGAAAATGAGCTAATGGAAGACTAATCAGATTTGTTTTGCCTTTCTCGGGACGAACAGCATCGAGGCTGTTCCTCAGAGGGACACGACTGATTGGAGAAATATGAAAGTTTTTTTATTATTTTTAATAAAATTATATTTAGAAAATTAAATAAGATTTAATTTGACTAAATAAGTTTTTAATTTATGTGGAAGAATCTATTTTTTGTTCAAATTATAACGATAAGGGTTATTTAGAATACATGTTAAAATAAAAAAAAATTATTCAAATAAAATTTAATATTTGAGGGTGCGATTAAAATATTTCAAAGGTATGGTTCTAACTAAAATTGACAATTTTTATAACGGATAATGTTTAAAATGGGTTAAAACTTGGGTCATTTTTTTGTCATCAGACCTTAATAATATTAGTGCAAGTTAGAAGTATGAAATCTGGAGTGAAATTCTAATCTATACCTGATCTATGAATTTTCTATGCATCTATACGATAAGGTGTCAGAATATCTAACACAATTTTCTTTCTCTTCTAATTATTTTCTCTTTCTTCTCATATTTCTAACATCTCATTGGATACATTCAAGAATTTTTCATGAGCCGAATTTAGGTTAGAATTTTCCGGAATCGGATAGGTTTAATACTAGTATTATCTTCTTCTCAAAAAAGAATACTAGTATTATCTTTCACTTGATTTGCTGATATCAAGACTTGAGTGTTTTTAAAACATCACATAGTTTAAGTGTTGGATAATTTTATACTCGTATCTATTATCTAATATAAATTTTTTATGACTAAAAATTTTACTAAAAATATTTTAATTTTTATAATTTTAATATATAAATAATAATATCATTTAGATAATTTAGAGAAAATAATTATAAAAATAATATATAATTTAGTATAATTAATTATTTAATATATTTACTAAACTAAATTAACTATCAATTATTGAGTTTGGTTTTTCAATTGAGATTTTTATACTGAGAAATGTTAGTCTATATGCATCACCGACACTGTTGGCTTTTATAATTTGAGTGTTTTCTTAGGTATATTTTCGAATTTGTTTTTTGGGTTTTTTTTTTGGTGTATTTTTAATATGGTTTTGATATATTTTGATGTATAATTATTATTATTATTTTGTATTTTTTTGATGTTATTTGATGTTTTTATGTATGTTTTAGTATTATTTTTTAGGTATTTTTGTAAATATATTTTTCAGATCATTTAAAAAAAACTGATTATTTACTTAATATAATATTTCATTTTATTATTATTATTTATTTATGTTATATTATGTTATGTATAAAATTAATTAGTATAAAAAAATAAACTTAAAAATTTAAAAATATTTTTTTTTCACTTTTATAAAAATAACTATATGTTATCTGCATTGTTTATAATAAAAATTATATTTATAAAAGTAACTTTTAGGATTTAAAATTTAGAGTCTAGAATTAAAATTTATAGTATAGAGAATTGATTTAGCTAAGTCATTCAAGAACCACATGTATAGTGAAAAAATTCAAAGAAAATTCGGATTGAAATAGTAATATTTAATTTTGAATATGAAATCCATGGGAAGTGCATGGATTCCCTAATAGGTGGAAGAACTCAAAAACAAATTTAATACAAAAACAGCAAGTTGTCTTCAAACACCGACCAAAATAACCAATCTAACGATGTTAATTCACTTTCTTTATAATTTTTCTGAAAGCATTAGGGCACATTTCCTGAGATATACCATGTGAAAAACTGAAGCTATTCATTCTAAGTATATGCATATATATGTGTATAATTTTTAAGTATTTAAATTGGTCGGCCAATCTAATTAAATTAATTATCTGTTTATTCACTCAAATATAATTTCTAAACCTATATTGTTTTCCTTGTTTGTTTCTTTATTCTGTATGTAAGGGGCTTACAAATTTTGATAATTCTACTTGGATTTAATAATCGTATGTTATTTTCTCATATATTTATTACAAAATATAAAAGAAAACAAAGACTAAATCTTAATATTTCTATATCTTTTTGCACAATTGTATAAAATGTCATAGGATGTTAGAAAAATAGTGTTTTATACAGACTAATGTGAATTAAAGGTGAATTAAATCCAATCCAATCCAATATAGAAAAGAAAAATCTGAGACAGTTTTAAAAGAGAAAATCAATGATATGAAAGGTGCAAAATGTTGTTGATGGATCTTTAATTTCCAGGCAAATCCAGCAGGATAGTTCTTGATGAATGTGAACATTACGTGGATTCAACTTTGAATAATATTAACAAGAATTTTGTAGTTGATCTATGTACATACTTTCAAATACTCTTTATCTTAGTCCGTGCATGTATTTTAATATATAATAAACATATAGTATTATTTGTTAATGAAGCTGTACAAGAACTTGCAGGAGAATCCTTCAGATTGCTATAGTTTCATTTTGTATAGAAATACTTTTTTCTGGCAACAACTGTTAAAAGTCTGATTCAGATGTCTTATTATTGTATTAATTTGTCTATTATGGACATCTTATACTATATGCTAAAATTAATTGGAATTAAGCTTGTTTAGAAATTTGTCTATTATGGACATCTTATACTATATGCTAAAATTAATTGGAATTAAGCTTGTTTAGAAATTAAGCTTGTTTAGAAATTTGAGCGACAGCTTATCATGTTATACTGAAAAAGCAATTTTTTGAAGATTGATAATGAGCCCATTCTACAGCGCTTTCAAGCTATGCAGACCCGGAGAATGCAGTTGCCTCGTATTTAAGTAATTTTTATTGTTTGTTTCTTATTACATATTTTTATGCAAATGAATTTATTTACTACGTGTTATTTAGCCCTGGCTGAAATGAATTCCTGGATCCGCCATTGGGCCTAGCTTATTGTTCGTTGAGGCAGATATGCGTTCGGCCCCCAGGCTCGGCCTATATGGACTGAGTTTAGATATTTAATATACATAACCGATCGCTTAATTCTTGTTAAGTGCTTCCCGATGGAAAGCACTCAACAATAACCGCTTATTGAGCAGTGAGGGCTGATGACGGACGGGGGGTAGGCCGGAGATGGCCTTGGCCCTCCCTCATTTTTCAGCTTTGGATAGTTGTTTTTCATATTTGAGAAATTTATCTTTAGTTTGGAAAAATTTATTAATGATTTGCGTGCCGTATGAGAACTTGAAAAATTGAATCAATAATTTGAAATGGGTGGAGTTTGAATAAAAGTATTAAAATAGAGTTTTAAGAACATCAATTCTTTTTTTATGATTAAAAATTAAATTGAAGACTATAAGAAGTGGCAAAAAACCAATTTCAAGAGTTTATGCACATGAAGTGACACATACAACGTGGCGCACTAGAAGTTACAACTGAAGAAAAACGTGAATACACACGAATTAATGAAAAAGAACACAATTCGGATTCCTATAAGTCTAAATCCGAATAAAGAAAGCTAGGAACATTATACTTGATATATATAAAACCCCGCATAATTAAAACATTGAAACACTAAATCTTCAAGAATATCAATTCTTAATGTCAATATGATGGAGTTTAAGCGTATAAATAAATTTATATTTTCTAAAGAAGTATATATCGGTAAGAGAATAAAAATTAATATGAGCGAATAAAATATGATTACATCACTATAAAACTAAATTCTTGTGAATTTTCTCAATGTGTTTGCATAAATTGTTTGAAATGGTATTATAACTTATAAGATTTGGATTAGAGAGTAGTGTCTTGATGTGCAATCGTAAAAAAGAAACCACTCCAAGCAAAAGTGGGTTTTTTGAATAGAATGGGCTATTTATATAGTCCATATGGCATGGGCTTTTCTCCTTTAAGGCTCAAGAAATTAATGGCAAGCCCGTCCAGAACACAAGAACAAGACTAGAGCCAATCAACAATCATGCAAACTCACAAAGAGACAAGTAGCATTCATTCATTCATTCATAAATATACCTATTTATTAACAAAAAATATTTAAATTCTGATTCGTTTACTTTATTTATATGAAAATTATATAATATTTTATAAAATTAATTAAAACTAACTTATGTCAATCTATATTTTTCTAAAATTCATGTGAATCTATATAAACTTTCCGAAATAAAGTGGAATTATGTGAAGCCATATAAACCTTGTGTAAAAATATATAAAATTGAACTGACATTAACTATTACAAATCTAAACGAAATTTTTTAAAACAAATTGAAATCATATGAAATTTTATGAAATTAATTAAACTTAATTTATTTGAATACCGAAACCTTTTCAAAAGCAAATCTTTATGAAACAAATTAAAATTGGTTTTTTTAATAAAAATATAAAAATTTGAATAAAATTATAATAATTTGTAAAATTTAAATTTATTTTATTATCAAATTTTCTTAATTTACAGTGGAATTGATTTTAAGGAAATTACCTTTTGTATTTTATTTTTTGAAACTTTTACAAAAATATTTTTTTTATTTCTAGTTTACCAATTATCAATAATCTACTAATAAAGACCAAAACGAGATATATTTATATTTTTTGTTTTTTTGAAAAATAAGGTGTTTTTAAAAAATTTAATTGATTGTAACTGGTTATTTTAGTTTGGTTCTTAAAAAAAAAACTAGTAATAATTTGCATAACTCATAAAGATAGAACATTCAAATTTCCCACTGTCCATTCTCTTCATCAGAACTCCATCAACATCACATACAAAAGTGCTCATACTATTTATTAGTTACCCTCCTATCAAATTTCCCTAATTTTACCGCTGTAACTAACTACTATACACTGTAGCAATCATGGTGAATGAGAGATATTCAGATAAGAACAACTCCACGGTAGTAATCATAGAGCTCCAACCCCAAGAAAGTCAAAAAAGGACACATTGATTTTCTCACTCTGATTGTCATCACCTGAGAGAGAGGGATTGATCTTGTTGGTGCCTACTGACTCACTTCCTGACACTTCCGAGTTTGAATCTGACTCGGTATTTTGCTCCAATCGTCTACACCCGCTCTCATTTAACACTTCTGATCCAGTACCGTACAATTTCTCTAAACTTACCTTATCTTTTTCACCTGCATTGATAAACCTCCAACAAAATGTTTAATTAGTAGGCAGTGGTAAAAATAAGAGTGTGCATTCAATTCCAATCTACCCAAATTTGACTGAAGTTTTACTTTTATTTAAAAAAAAAGTTAAATTTAGTTTTTCTAATCAAATTGAACTACCTAGTCTGGTTCATTTATTCGATTGATTAAATTATTTTGACTTGTACTGAACAACCTAGTATTTAAAACCATAACCGTACCGAACTCAGAAATCGAATTAGGCTAATCTTTTTGATTAAATTTGATTTGTGCATTCCTGGAGCCCTTAAATTAAGTTAATTGTTTTCTCTTTATTATTTAAAAAATATGTTTTTTAAATAACCTAACCGACATTAGTAATTATTCAAATAAACGTCCATTTTAACTATTAAACTTGCATAAGAGATCAAATAAGGTTAAACTCGTAATATTAGATAAAAAAAATACTGTTAAAAGAGACATTTTAGCTCGTTTTGGCAGAAAAATTATCAAAACATGATAGATATATAAATGGAGTTGAGGCAATAGAAACTTTAAAAGTGTGATGCACAGCTGATACTGAAAGGGTAAAACGAGTCAAAATGTTCATTTAACGGTTATTTGTATTTATATTAAGAATTTAACCTATTTGATATGTTATATCAAATTCAAGGGGCAAAACAAACTTTTTTCGACAACTATTCTGAAAATAAACCTACTTGAACAAAAATTAACCATACCCATAATTTGTTGATGCATTTCTTGGGGAGGACTGAACCGGCTGAAAAACCTAGGCGGTGGTTTTGCCGAAGAGGGAGTGAGAGATAGATCAGTGCAAGTCGAAGCACCAGATTCATCAACAGTACTGGATTCACTACAAGCATTCTTATTATTGTTGGGCAAATTAAGAATATGATTGGTTGGCTTTCTTCTCCTGTAAATGCTGGATTGTTCTCTGTGTTTTCTTGCCATGATCACATGCCAATGATTCTTCACTGCATTATCTGTTCTCCCCGGAAATAATCTGGCAATCATTGCCCATTTGTTACCGTATAATCTATGAGCTCCTAATAATCTTTCTTCTTCTTCTTCACTGAATGCCCTCCTGTTTATTCTTGGATCCAGCTGATTAAACCACCTTAATCTGCAGCT